>NC_056746.1:1280299846-1280599846 GCF_019279795.1 Protopterus annectens | reverse complement strand
ATAAGTACCCAGTTAGGTTTTTTGTTCTTTTTCTGATTCTTTTATGCTGTTTGGGGGTTAATGTTAACCAGGAAGGGTAAATACCAGTGTGGAAGACTGATTCCCCATAAAGACCGCCATGATAAGTGTCTTTTTTCCTAGGTGCTGCTCACGACCACACGTCTTGTTCAATTTGTCAGGGGTTTGTCCCCAAAACTCTTCATAGTAGGCTTTCTTCCCTTTCCTTGTATCTTGAGAACCAGTGACTTAAGCTTTTCACAAAAGATGCTATGGATGGAACTTCCTGCTCTGAGGGTCAGCCGTCAGGAAGAAGAAAGTGTAATCTGGAATCTTCCACTGTCCAGCCTCTGCTGGGAGTTTCTCCCAAGGTTATTACAAACCCAGAGACTCACCTGGTTGTATTGTCAGATTCCTCTACCTCGTCTGGGTTGCAGATCAGTGAGGATCTGGCAGGTAGCACATCTGATGAGGCTTTGCAGGCATCTGTTTTGGGCGTAAAGAGGAAACCCAGCTGATTGTTTCCAAGGCATCTAGAGGGGTTCTGCAGTTTCTTTTTAGGTAAGAAGTTCCTACTACAGTTGTGGAATGCTGTCCTGAGTGAGGACCTTCTCAGGTTTCTAGAACGGATGTCCCCTTAAAAAAATGAAACAGAAAACTAATCATGTTTCTTCTGCTCCTAGGGATCCACAAAGTGAGTGGCAGGCCTTTTAGTCAGGGGTTATTTAATGCTTTACTGTCATCAGGACCTTCTCAAGGAGTTTCAGTTCCTGCTCCTCCTTGGTCCTCTTCTTCCCCTAAAGGGCCCAGAGTATTGAATTCTTCTGAGGAAGGGTTGGATTCTGATGATGAATCCCTTGCTTATTCTACCCAGATTCCTTCTCCTTTAGACTATGGGTCTGAGGAGGAGGACTCTCATACTCTAGATATTCCTTCTGAAAATATTTCCTTTGGGGACATAATCTTTAGGATGATGGATTTTTTTAAGTGCGATTGTGCCCAGGTTTCGGATATCCATAAGGATCATAAGATCATAGGAAGTTACTAGGTTAATGGCCCTAGGGCCCTTACAAGCCTAGCCAAGTTCTATTCTTAACTCCATTATCAGCACCTAATGCCCCTGTCCAAGAGGGACACATGTGCAACCCCGGGGTGAATTTATGGCTACCCATCCAATTCTCCAGATTGCATTTGACATGAAGGCGGAGTCTGTTCCAAAGGTGTGGTAACCTCTGGGGAGACAAATCTGTCCCTCCAGCAGGTTCTATTAATATTACATACCAGGTTAAGGTCTTTAGAGTGAGTAACCCGTGTACCATTTGACTTGCAGATATGCAGCATTTCCAATAAAGCAGAGTCAGAGATTGCATTATATGCAAGGCAGAGATCGCCTCTGAGTGGGAAACAGAATAAAGTGACAGTGATATTAGCCGATCCACATAGGACAGATGCTGAAGACCTTGAATTATTTTCCTTGTGTGGAACCTTTGTGGACCCACCAATTGCTGCAGGTGCTTGGAAAGGTACATACCAAAAGGGGCATTGTACTCAATTATTGTCCTGATGAGGGAAGAGTACAGGGAGGTTATAGCTTCTTTTTTTTCTAGAGGCAATGCCCTTACTTATGAGATGAGCAATACAGAATGCCCTTCTTACCACTGTGGCAACACAGTAATCAAAGGTAAGGTTGCTGTCAACCTGTGTGCCCAGATCTCTCACCGCTGAGTGTGTACTTAGGGTGTTGCTACTGATGTGGTAGTTAGCAGGGACACTGCTCTTACTGAAAGGGATAATACATTTTTTTGCATTAAGTTTAAGGCTGTGACTTTGGCATCAATCATTTTATTTGTGTAAGACCCTCTTGTAGGATGTTGACATCATTTGGAGATTCCATGACCGCTTCCAGTTTGCAGTCATCAGCAATCTTTGTCAGCCACAGACCTTTAGTTTTTGCTTGTTCTTTGGAGAAATGGATTCCAAACAGCAGAGGTCCCAGGACTAATCCCTGTGGAACACCACTGGTCACAGGTCTGCTATTGGAGGTGGATTCCCCTATTTTGACTATATGGGTTCTATCAGTGAGCTAATTAGCGACCCATCTAATGATATACAGGTTGATACCTAGCTAGGTGAGTTTGTCAATTATGCCTGAGTGGGGGATGGTGCCAAAAGCCTTGGTTAAGTCTAGGTAGGCTGTATGCATAGATTTCCCCTCGTCAAGGGCCTTGGTGACTGTCTTGAAGAAGTCCACCAGGCTTAACAGGCATGATCTCCCTTTGACAAATCCAAACTGAGTAGGTCAAGTGTTTAAAGATTACCTACATCTTTGTTGATAAAGGTCCATGATGATTTGCTCCATGGCCTTGCAGATAAGGCTATTCAGGCTAATAGGTCTATAGTTCCCGGGGTCAGTGGAAGCACTGTCTTTGTGCAACGGAATAACAGTAGCCATTTTTCATTCAGCTGGGATGAAGCCTGTCCTTAGACTATGATTGAAGAGTACCCAATGGCATTGCTAATTCTTGTTGCACCCCATGTAGGACGCAGCCTAGGATTTTGTCAGGTCCCACAGATGCTGTATGTTTGGCCATCGAGAGGGCGTTTACAACCTGCTCTTTAGAGATACAAGTCAGGGGACAGATGGTAGGGATGTCATAAGGTACGTGTGGTGGGAACAGGGGAGTGAAGTTTTTACAGAACCTGTTGACCAATAGGTTAACTATGTCCACAGGCTCAGTATATGTGGTATCATTAGCTACCAGTTTGGCACAAATCTGGGCCTTTCCTTTTAGGTTATGGATGTAACTAAAGAATACTTTATGATTGTCCTTAGTTAAGGAAACTAATTTGGATTCGTAGTTTGCTTTGGAGGACTTTACAATAAGTCCTATTTGCTTGTTTAAGCTGAGGAGGGAGTATTTCCAGTTTAGGGTAATATCTCTGTTACTCATAGACAGCAATTTATTCCTCTTATTGTAAAGCCTGTCAATGGCAGTTGTCCACCAGGCAGGTTTGCTCTTCCTTGAGGAGCTTGTTTTGTTCCTATCAGGTACGGCTGAGTTAATGTAGTTATACAGGTGTTTGTATAAAGCATTGATGTAGAACTTGACATAGTTGCCAGTTCCATCTGAGGGGGAAGGGCAGTGAAGCTATTTATGCCATATTGTAAGAGCTTATAATCTGCCCTGGAGAAGTTTTTAGTTTAGTTGCTGTTGGGGGGGTCAGGTGTGATACTTACATCAAATGAGACTGATTTCTGGTCAGATCACACCAGGGAAGATCTCACAGTGGGGGGTGCTACAGTGGTCCCCCATATTGGTAAGCACCAGATCCAAGATGTTGGCATCCCTTGTGGAAGTGTCAACCAGCTGCTCCAGGGCATTAGAATTAACAAAGTCAAGGAACCTTTGGGCAAATGAGTTTGCACACGAGTAATTTATCCAGTCAATGGCTGGGTAGTTATAGTTACCCAAAAGGATGGTGTTTGGATGTATCTTGATAGACTCAAGTAGATCCAAATAGACACAGAGGGTGTCCTGATTCATGGAGGGGGTCTTGTAGCTGGTAATGACTTGAATAGGTGTCCTACCAACAGTTAATTGAACTTGAAAGTATCTCCAGGGAATCATACTGTTTAATCAATCTGGTGGTTTATTTATCTTTAATGAATATTGATACACTGCCTCCTTTAGTTTTTATGCCTTCAGTTTGTGGTCTGAACATGCAGAAGGAGGTGTAACCTGATATGGCTGGGGTGCTCTCCACAGCCTTGAACCAGGTCTCCATGACTGCACAAATGTCTGCGTCTTCCAAGGTGAGGACTGCTTCCAGTGAGTGCAGTTTCATGTTAAGACACCTAGCATTTCGCAGCATAACCTTGAGGCTGTTTTTAGATGGAGTTTTTACATCGGGAATTTTGTCCTTGAGACACTGCCTAAAAAGGCACTATGGGCGTGGCAAGAGCCTTAGCCAGTAGTTGAAATTCCAGGGGTGACAGATGAAGACCATCTCTGGCAAAGCATCAAGGTCTGTCCATCATGTTATCCGAGGCTGACAGATACTGGATCCCCTTAGAATGGCACCAGAAACTAAGCCATTTATTGAAGTCAATCATTTTCTATTTGTAGTGAGGCATCATCCTAGGTGAAAGTAAAATACTGCTTAAAGCTAGAGACACACCTGCCTGAGACACACAATCTGAAAGCTTAGTTATGTCTCTCTTCATATAGTCCAGAGAGGTACATCTAAAGTCGTTCACACCAACATGGACAATGATGGAGTCATAATAGTACCTGTTGTTGACAGACTCGAGTGCATGTGTGATATGACGTACCCCAGCACTTAACAGACAGCTTACCGTGACCGTTTCCTTACCCATAATGGTGAGAGGGACATCTGTGTGTCTCACGAAGGAATCCCCTATGACTAATATGTTTGGTTTTGTGTTTTGCCTTAAGGGCTTGACAGGTGAGACACTGATGTATAAGCTATTATGTGTATTGCGTTCTGCAGAGGAAGTATTATGTGTAGTATTTTTGTGTTTGTGTTTGGGAGGTCTCTGGTGTTTAGGTATGTTTCTGGTGAGGATCTCTGCATATGTAGCTATGTGGGATATGTGTTTGGGTGGAGTAGGAGGTGAGGTGTGCATGCTGACATCCCGCCATTGTCATATGTACTGACTGATGTGTGAGAGAGCATGGATTCATGGTTCTTAATATAGTTACATCTCTCACCTACCTAACTCCTTACATAACTTTGCTATCCCAGTCTTATCATGTGAAGCTGATCTCAGTACCACAAATTATTTCTTTCTCACTATGGCCCATATTACCTTTAATAAAAACCTCCTACCTAAACTCAGAGCTACCTCACTAGCTGCAGATACTCTCCCAACAGAATATCTGTGAATCATTGCTGACATCGCAGCCTCCCCATCTCACTATGTACAAATTGTTTTATCAAAGAATCAGTTGTATCACAGCCTTAAAAGCACTCTTATCCCTCTACCTCAAAGGGACACTTGTCCAGAGTCATCCCCACTCCATCCCCATCCTCCAAAATACTTTGAGGACATATTTATGGATTTTTTTAACTCCCAAGTTGCACACAAATTACTGCCAATAGCATGACATAGCTGGCAGCAGCCCACAGAATACATTTTTTTTTAATTTTATTCATCTAAAACACAGTGAAGTAGTCACTTCTACAATCCTTGACCAATCAAAAGCATTTGATACAGTTACCCACCCTTTACTACTATCAAGGCAGAATGTTCTAGGCTCAACACAAATATATACAAAGCTTATATTCTGTAGTTACAATCTGACAGAACCCCATGTGTTCACTGGAACAGTACACCATCCACACCAGGGCCAAGTACTGTGTCTGGACCATGAGGATCTATGTTAGCTCCCCCAAACACTTTTTATATCCTTATGAATAAAATGCATACAACTGTACAGCCAGCAACCCTCATTCAGCATATTGTTGACTGAACTCATCATGTTGTGGTCACAACCATCAGTCAGCTCTGAGCCACCTTACAAAAATCCTTTGGAAACACTGAAATATGAGTAGAATGCTGTAGATTATGACCAAACCCCAGCACAACAAAACTAATGCTAGTTAGTCTTAGTGTATGACAGTAACAGCCTAATAACTTTAATATGAAATCAAATTCAAATACAGCTGTAGTAATATCTCTTTCCCTAAATGAATCAAAGATCTAATGCCTTTTGTTTCAAAACCCAAAGGTAACACTAAATTATCCCACACAAAATATCTGTATATTATTTCCTTTTTCTTCTCGTATCCAAATAACAAACCTTTTTTTCTTTTAACAAGGTTTACAATAACTTTTGTCTTTCCAGCTGCATCAGCATGCGATTTTCCAGATTGCACCCCACCTGTAACCTTATCTCCATCCAACTCGCAACTTATTTCCTTTCCACCCAACTCACCGTACTTTCTGAAAAACCTGTCCTTCATGTCCAACCACAAAATCTCAGGCTCGTCTCCAGGATCACATCTGTTCAATAAACCAGCCAGTTTTCCAGGCAAACCTGCAGAAGCAATTTCAGTTTCAACAACTTCATCAAAACCCTGAAGTTTAAAGTTAGCTAGATGCTGACTATTTGTACTAACCAGTCACTTTTACCAGAATCTGATCATAGTTAAGTACTCGGCTAACTGCTCTTGTGGGCCATTTTAAGCCTAGCCAATTTCCCTTTCAAGGTTGAGAATCAAACCCTGTTTTTTCAACAGTTTTCATAGTTTCATAGTTTAGTACTAGGCTATCTGCCCTGAGGCATTTGCAAGCCTAGCCCAAGAGATGTGGCTTTCGCCACCCCATGTAGTGGTACTAAAGTGTATAGAATAAATTTAGTGTACTGTGCCTTTGTCTAGTAGTGACACATTGAAGACCCCCTCACTTATTAAAATTAGTTTACTGTGCCTCTGTTAAGTAGCGATACAGAGGTGACCCCCGGGGTAAACCTACGATCTCCCATCCACTCGTCAAGATTTCTCTTGAAGAGAGACAGTGAGGGACTCTGCCTAACATGGACTGGGATTTTGTTCCAGAGTATGGGAAGCCTCTGAGTTATGAATCTGTCTCTCCAGCATGTTCTATTCATATTTGTACTGAGGTTTAAATCTTTGGCTCTCGTGGTTCTTATGGATTTTGATTTTTTGAGGTGGAGCATGTCCATCAATTCCTGGTTGGACATGGCCTTGTATGTCAGGCACAGATCACCTCTGAGCAGGCGGTATGCTACTGAATAGAGCTGGAGTTTCTTTAGCCTGGCAGCATATGACATATGTTGGAAACCCTTGATCCTCTTGGTGAGGTACTTCTGGGGTCTCTCCAGCTGTTGTAAGTGCCGGGTGAGGTACATACCAAATGGGGCATTGTACTCAATCATGGGCCTGATAAGGGAGGAGTACAGGGGCACGATGACCTCCTTTGATCTGGATGTGAACCCCTTCATGATAAGGTGGGCAAGGTAGAAAGTCTTTCTAACCACTTTGGCAACGTGGGTGTCAAATGAGAGGTCACTATGAACTTGGGTCCCCAGGTCTCTGATTACTTTTTCGGTGCTTAGTGGGTTACTGTCTATGTGATAATTTGTGGGTATTTTTTTTTCCCAAAGGGGATGACTATACATTTCTTGGCATTCAGTTTAAGGCCGTGATTCCGGCACCAGTTGTCCGTTTCGGTGAGGCCTTTCTGTAGGATGTATGTGTCAGCTGGTGTATCGACTATGGCGCCTAGTTTGCAGTCATCTGCGAACTTTGTCAGCCAGAACCCTCCCATGTTTGCTTTCACATCGGAGAAGTAAATGCCGAACAAGAGGAGTCCCAGGACAGAGCCCTGTGGGACACCACTTGTGACTGGCTTTGAGTCTGACATGGCTCCCGCAATCTTGACTTTATGGGTTCTGTTCTTTAGCCAGTTTGCAACCCATCTTGTGACATATGGATTTACTTTTAAGCTGTTTAGCTTTTCTATGATCCCCGAGTGGGGTATTGTGTCAAAGGCTTTAGCCAAGTCCAGGTAGGCTGTATGGACTGCCTTGCCCTCATCAATGGCTCTAGTGACTGTTTCGAAAAAGTCAACCAGGTTCAAAAGGCAGGATCTGCCTTTTACAAAGCCGAACTGGGTGGGATCAAGTGTCTGTAGGTCCCCAATGTCGTTTATGAGTTCCATAATAATTCTTTCCATAGGTTTGCAAACCAGGCTGGTCAAGCTGGTAGTTCCCAGGGTCTGTAGTGGAGCCTCCCTTGTGGAGTGGTACCACTGTTGCTGTACGCCAGTGTTCAGGTACATATCCTGTAGTAAGGCTAAGGTTAAATAACATTTTTATATGCGGGTTTAGCTCCTCTTGGAGTTCACGTATCACGCAGCTGGGGATACCATCAGGTCCCATAGATGCTGTGTTTTTTGCTTTGTTGAGGGCGGTTCTCACCTGGACATCAGAGATGACAGGGAGGTTACATTCAGCTGGGATGAGTATTTCTTCTTTTGGAGGTGATGGAGGGGAGAAATTTGCACTGAACCTGTCTGCCAGGATGTTGGCAATATCTGTGGGTTCGGTAAATTTTTTGTCATTGTGTACTAACTCTGAGCATATCTGAGTTTTTCCGCCCAGGTTTCTAACATAACTGAAGAATGCCTTGTGGTTATCTTTAGTGTCCTTGGCGATTTTTCTCTCAAAGTTGGCCTTGGATATTTTTATGAGAGAACGTAGCTTTCTATTAGTGCTGATCAGAGATGCCTTCCCTTTGTGGGATTTTGCTCTGTCTTGCAGTAGCTTCCTTCTTTTGTTATACAATTTGTTTATGGCTGGGGTCCACCAGACAGGACGCTTTCCTTTGGTGGAGAGGGTCTTGGTTTTATTTGGGATTGCACGATCCATGCATTCTTGGAGATGTCCGTAGAAAGCATTTGTGTAGGATTCAGCATTGTGGGATGTGGTTTCCATTGGCCCTGAGGGCTTAAATGATACCATCTCAGTCTTGAGAAGTGTAAAGTCGGCTTTTGAGAAGTTTCTCACTGTAGTTTTTTGTGCTGGGGGTGGAGGTGGTAAATGTATATCCAGGGTGATTAGTTTGTGGTCAGATCTCACCAGTGAGGGCAATACTTCCGGTGTGGAGCATTTTGTCCCCATGTTTGAGATGATCAGGTCTAGTATATTATCCCCCCTTGTGGGGGAGGTGACTAGTTGTTCCATTGCATTTGAGTTTATGAATTCCAGGAACCTTTGGGCTAGGGCGTTAGGGCTAGAATAGTGCACCCAGTCTATGTTAGGGTAGTTGAAGTCTCCCAATATGATGGCATTTGGTGAGACATTCATATCTTCCAATGTCTTCAGGAAGGCTGAGTGGGGTTCTTGAGATTGGGAGGGTGGTCTGTAACATGCAACCAGTTGTATAGCAGTTTTGCCTATGGTTAGCTGCACCTGGATGGTCTCCGATGCTTCATGAGTTGCCACTAACCTAGAGGTGTGGGTGTCCTTGATGAATATGGACACTCCCCCTCCCTTTGTGGTTCGGCCCGGGTTTTGGGGCCGAAAAGCATGATACGAGGTAAAGCCTGGTAGCGCTGGGGTGCTGTCAGGAGCCTTGAACCAGGTCTCGGTTACAGCGCAGACATCAATGTTCTCCATACTGAAGAGTGCTTCGAGAGCCTGCATTTTGAGATTTAGACTTCTGGCGTTGAGCAGCATTACCCTTAATTTTATTCCATTTTTGTTTTCTAAGGAGGTGGGTTCATCTTTTGAGCCTTGCCTAAAAAAGGCACTATGGGGGTGGCAAGAGCCTTAGCCAATATCCGCAAGCCTAGTGGTGACAGATGCAAGCCGTCCCTTGCGAAGCAGCTTGGCTTGTCCAGCATGTCATCCCAAGCAGACAGACATTGGATCCCCCTAGAATGACACCAGTAATTGAGCCAATTATTAAAGCTGATCATCTTGTCTTTGTATTGTGGCATCATTCTTGGTGAGGGCAGGATGCTGCTCAGGGTCAGGGTCATACCAGCCTGGGCTACATAATCAGAGAGCTCCTCAATGCCTCTTTTCATGTAGTCCAAGGAGGTACGTCTCAGGTCATTCACGCCGGCATGGACAATGACGGAGTCATATTTGTACGTGCTTTTGAGTGACCTGAGTGCATGTGTTATATGGTGGATCCTAGCCCCCGATAGGCAGCTTACCATTACCCTCTCCTTGCTCAGCCTGGTAAGTGGGATGTCAGTGTGTCTGACTATAGAGTCACCTATCACTAGTGTATCAGGCATAGTGTTTGGCCTTAAGGGCTGTGATTTATTGACACACCGATTTATTGAAGTATGTGTTGCATGTGTTATGTTTTGAGGTGGTGGATATTTGGGTGTCTGCTTTGTGAGCCTCTGTTGTTTTGGTAAGTTTTTTAATAGAGCCTCCGAGTATGTTTTTGTGTTATTATGTGTTTGATTTGCAGTTGGGGTAGGTCTGTGTGTGACTGGGTTAGTTGTGTGTGTGGTTACCTTCTCCTCCTGTCTGGTCCTGCCAGTCCTGAGTTGAGAGAGTTCAGCCTCCAGTTTGGCTATATAGTTGCATCTCTCACATGTATTTGTGTTTGTTGGGAGGAGGAGAGGGTTGTCTGTGTACATGAGACAATTATAGCATTGTCTCAAGATTCCTAGATTAACCAGCTGAGCAGGAGAAGATGATAGCAATCTACCACTCGACATGCTAGAATATTATAAGAGAGTGCTGTGCCTTTAAGGGAAGTGGTTGGGGTGGTAGGTGGATGTAGTGCTACTTGAGTTTGAGAGTGCTTGCTTAGAGGAGTAGCTTAGAGAACAAGTGCTATGCTTATAATATAACGAGTAGACTGGTTATTCTAAGAGTAGAGCTTTCTAAGGGAAAATTTGAAGAGCAGACTTGGCGGAGCCAGGAAAAGTTTAACCCTGTTTAACCGGTGCTGCGCTATGTGCACAATCGCGCAAAGCCACGCTAATGCGGATTTTAAACAGGGAACTTGAAAAGAGCTAGAAATGGTCCAAAACAACCAATTACTACAGCTCTTGTGCTGAGGTCACTTCCTTCAGGGACAGATAGGCTGCTCAAGGCTCCCCACTCCCACTAGTGAGCAAAGAAACTTCCTTCTTATCCAAGTAAGGTAATGGACAACACAGGAACTACACCACAGCCCAGAATACAGCAAAGCCTGTAAACTGGTCTAAACTAGTCGAGGAGAGGCGGGAAAACAAGGATTATTTTTTTGTTTTTTTTGTTTTTAGATAGAAAACACTCAGAAATACAGAAGGCAGCAATAAATCAGTTACACAGGCTAGCACACTTTAGTGGGCAGCCTCAATAGTTAAATTAAACAAACAAACACAGAATTTCAATTAATTTTCGACCAGATAAACTTTTAAGTGCAGATACTATAAAATGCAGAAAACAGTTAAAAAAACAGTATAAGCTTGTTTAAAATAAGCAAGAGAAGGTATTCCAAATAAAAAACAGAAAAAAATACTTAAATCTGGAAAGTAGTCGCTATTCTCAGTTCTCTGTAGCTAGGACCACTCTGCAGGACCACGTGGAGCTGTCTCTGAGTAGTATAGCCAGAAAAAAAAACGCTGTGAGGCGGATTTTAAACAGGGAACTTGAAAAGAGCTAGAAATGGTCCAAAACAACCAATTACTACAGCTCTTGTGCTGAGGTCACTTCCTTCAGGGACAGATAGGCTGCTCAAGGCTCCCCACTCCCACTGGTGAGCAAAGAAACTTCCTTCTTATCCAAGTAAGGTAATGGACAACACAGGAACTACACCACAGCCCAGAATACAGCAAAGCCTGTAAACTGGTCTAAACTAGTCAAGGAGAGGCGGGAAAACAAGGATTATTTTTTGTTTTTTTTGTTTTTAGATAGAAAACACTCAGAAATACAGAAGGCAGCAATAAATCAGTTACACAGGCTAGCACACTTTAGTGGGCAGCCTCAATAGTTAAATTAAACAAATAAACACAGAATTTCAATTAATTTTCGACCAGATAAACTTTTAAGTGCAGATACTATAAAATGCAGCAAACAGTTAAAAAAACAGTATAAGTTTGTTTAAAATAAGCAAGAGAAGGTATTCCAAGTAAAAAAACAGAAAAAAATACTTAAGTCTGGAAAGTAGTCACTTTTCTCAATTCTCTGTAGCTAGGACCACTCTGCAGGACCACGTGGAGCTGTCTCTGAGTAGTATAGCCAGAAAAAAAAAACGCTTGAGTTACTACATATGGAATATCCTAAACCTGTGGCCATTCCTCCTGTCTTGGCTGCTTTATTGGATGTTTTTCCAATGCCTCTAAAGCACTGGATTCTCTGCCCCCTGCTCCCAAGAAGTCTGATAGGTTTTATAGGGTGCCTGAGGATTGTTCTTTTTTGTTTAAATGTCCTGCTGCTGACCCCTCTGCGTTGTCTGTAGCCTCTGATAATCCATCTCAGTTGCTTCCTTTGTTCAAGTTACTGCCTTCTGACAAGGACATGGATAGGCTAGGTAAGAAGGTTTACACTTCAGCTACCCTAGCTTTTAGCGCTATTACTTATCATACCCATATCTCTAGGTACAGTATGTGTTGGCTCTTCTTTCTCAGGCTTGTCAGTTTATTCTGATCTTCCAGACTCTGAGAGTAAATCTTTTGCTATTTCCTTGATAGGGACTTCCTCTCAGGTAGTTCATCAGTCTATCAAATGTAGTTATAATGCAGCAGATGCCTCTTCTAGGGCTGATGCTTTTGGTTCAGTCCTGAAGAGGTATTCTTGGCTTAGGCTTCAACCTTTACCTGATGATATTAAGGCTAAGTTGATGGATGCTCCTCTGGATAATTCCCTTTTGTTTGATGAAGCAGCTGCTGGTTTATTTAAGTCTCTTCAGGACAAGGGGAAGGTTTTACAGGAGCTTAGACATGTCTTTGTTTCTCCTCTGCCTAAATTTCAGTGAAACTACCCCTTGTTCATAGGCAATCTTGCCCTCCTTTTAAAGGTAAAAAGGCTGGTAAACAGATTCCTCCTGCTACGGCCACTCAGACTGCAGGGATTCTAAAGCCTTTCTTTCCTGACAAACTAGGTGCTGTCTGACTATCCACCTGTTCCCAGCCACATTACTCTTTCTCTTTGCCTTTCTCTTTCTCTTCCTGTTTGGCTCCGAATCACCCAGGATTCTTGGGTTCTGTCAGTCATTCAACAGGGTTACTTCATGGTCTGAAGTTCTGGCCCTCCTTTTATGGGCATTCCAGAACCTCCTTGGGAACAGCTTCCTGTTTTTTTTCCAGGGGTTCTTCAAGACCTCTTGTCTCAGTGTACTATTCAAGAGGTGTCTGTGTCCCAAAGGGGGAAGGGGTTTATTCAAAAATGTTTCTAGTGCCCGGAAAATAAGGTACTTGGAGACCTATTCTAGACCCCTCCCATCTGAACACCTTCCTGAAGGTGCCTTCCTTTCGGATGTTGTCCTTCTCTCCCATCTGAACACCTTCCTGAAGGTGCCTTCCTTTTGCATGTTGTCCTTCTCTCCCATCTGAACACCTTCCTGAAGGTGCCTTCCTTTCGGATGGTTGTCCCTTCAGTCCCTTTTTCCTCTCTTGCTCCCTCAGGCCTTTCTGGTGTCTCTGGACCTCAAGGATGCTTATCTCCATATTCCGATCCATCCCCTTTTCAGGAGATTTTTGCATTTCTCTGTTGCTTCCTGACATTTTCAGTTATGGCTTGTCCACCTTTTTTTGATATTTCATGAGGACAGGGTGTCCTTGCGTACTAATCCTTCTTTCATGCCCAAGGTGGTTAATGAGTTGTCACTTAATCAGTCTATTAATTTGCCTACTTTTTTCCCCTTTTCACAATCTGACAGTGAGAGTGTGCTGCAAACTTTAGATGTGCATAGACAGCTCAGATTTTATTTGGATAAAACTAAAGCTATCAGAAAGTCTGACCAGTTCTTTGTTTCATTTCATCCTAGATCTTTAGGTTTGGCAAGAGCCTTCCTTTTTCTGTAAAGGCTCATTTTACTAGAGCTGTGACTTCTTCTGGTGCTTTTTTCAAGGGCTCAGACACTAATTCTATTCCTGAAGCAGCTACCTGGACTTCTGTGCATACCTGTGCATACCATTACCAGCTGGATGGTATCTCCAGAGCCAGAGCTGGTTTTGCTGTTGCCATACTTCATGGCTTCTTGGAGGCTCTGCTGCTTCCTCCTCCCAGGTTTCTTCTTGAACTTTGTCACTCTCCCATTTGTAAGGAATACTGCAGCGGTGAATGTAAGGACATAGTGCAGTTGTGTAAAATCTTGCCATAACAGTAGATGTCCTTGCCTTCACCATTGCAGTATTCACTCCCTCCCTACATCCCCCTAATCTTTTTTCCTTCCTGGATGTGCAGGTTCTCCTTGGTTTTCCTTGGACTACTGTTCCTACTGGGACAATCAGTTCTGAAGATGGTACACCTGAACGTTACCTTTATGCCCTACGCAGTGCAAGGAGTGTGTAGGTGATGTTCAATGTACCTTAAAGGAATGGTAAACTTTGGTAAACTGGCTGGATGGTGGGCTTCATGGCAGGGAATCCCATTTGTAATTAATACTGCAGTGGTGAAGGCAAGGACATCTACCGTTATGGTAAGATTTTACACAACTGTACTTTACACTTGAATTTAGTCCTACTATTGTTGTAGTGATCCCTGTATAGCCATACCCAGGACTAGCAGGTGAACTTAATGCAATTTTAGTGAATTAAGTTGTCCATTTGCATAGTCTATTGTTGGGGGAAGGGGGGTTGGCTGAGGCCGATTTTCTTACTGTTAGCTGTATAAATGTGCTTTGCATTCCTGCACCTGATAAGTGTTATGACTCATGTGTGGGAAGGAATTTTCTAGATAATGAAACATTTCTTCAGACCATTTGGAAACATGCATTGGCATCATTTGTCAGTGCAAGAGTGTGGATGGACTACTGAAAGATGGGTTTATTATTGCATATTTGTGTAAATGTTGCTCACTTATTCAAGTAATATACCACATACCTTGACCTAGCCAAAGCTTTTGCCACAACCCACACTCAGGCATAGCAGAAAAGCTAAATAAATTGAGAATAAACCCCTATGTCACCAAATGGATTTCCAGCTGTTTTACTCATATGACACAGGAAATCAAAGTAGGGGAAGTTGCTACCGCAAAGAGACCATTCACCATTGGAGCCCCCCCCCCAAGGGGTTCTGTGAGGGACCTCTTCTGTTTGTCATCTACTTTTCTGAAGTAAAAACAGATACTAAAGGGCTCTGGCTGTCTGTGTTTGCAAATGACTGCAAACTAGGATCTGTTATTGAATCCCTAAATGACTTAGCCATCTTGTCAGAAGGCTGGCCCCAAAAAAAATAACTGAAGCTTAAATCATGGACTGAAACTAAATGCCAACAAATGCACTATTGTTTCTTTTGGAAAGTCATCTTCCTCAGAGAACTGCCATGTTGACAGTATGCCCCTGACATGAGTTCACCAAGTTGTTCAGGATTTGGGAACTTATGTGGACAGCGACCTACCTAATTCTTGATCAACATGTGTCAATTGTAAGAATGTCCTGGTATATTATACAGCTTATAAACAAAGAGATTGTTTCTAGATCTAGGGATGTCATTGTTCCCCTTTATTTAGCCCTTTTTCTAACAATCATTGAGTATAATGCACCCCTTGGTATGCATCTGTCCAGACATATGCAACAACTGGAACACCCACAGAGATACCCGACTGAAAGGATAAAAGGCCTAAGCAATATGTCCTACATGGACAAACTCAAAAGCCCATCACAATACTTGGCATCCTACAGACTGCTAAGAGGTGACCTTTCTCTGGCAAACAAGGCATTCTCCAACCTAAAACTGATGGATTTACTGCACTTCAGCAAGTCAAATGGCATCAGAAATACTCAGTCTAGGGATCTAAACCTCTCCTACCCCATCAAAAGAACAGTTTCGAGGGACAAGTATATCTCATAGAGGATACTGCTGGTGTGGAACAGACTCCCCATCCATGTAGAACAAAGATCATCCCTGTCGATATTCAAGCACAACTTAGATCTATGGATGGGAAACTACATGCTTTATCCCATTTATGGGTCCCCTGAAATTATCTATGGGGTAATCGCAGTTATTCTCAATATGGGTAATATGTAATTATCAATTATGATATAGGTAAGGCTATTCTCTGACCAAATGGAATGGTTATTTTGAGCACAAAAAGGGAAACTGGCAAGACTTAAAATAGCTCATTAGGGTAGCTAGCCTAATACTTACCTATGTACCTATAAGGGTAGCTAGACTAATACTTACCTATGTACCTATAAGGGTAGCTAGACTAATACTTACCTATGTACATATAAGGGTAGTTAGCCTAATACTTACCTATGTACTTATAAGGGTAGCTAGACTAATACTTACCTATGTACCTATAAGGGTAGCTAGACTAATACTTACCTATGTACCTATAAGGGTAGCTAGACTAATACTTACCTATGTACATATAAGGGTAGCTAGCCTAATACTTACCTATGTACCTATAAGGGTAGCTAGACTAATACTTACCTATGTACCTATAAGGGTAGCTAGACTAATACTTACCTATGTACATATAAGGGCAGCTAGCCTAATACTTACCTATGTACTTATAAGGGTAGCTAGACTAATACTTACCTATGTACCTATAAGGGTAGCTAGCCTAATACTTACCTTTGTACCTATAAGGGTAGCTAGCCTAATACTTACCTATGGACCTATAACTGTTAACTTACATAGAAGAAGGGGACAATAACAGGAGATCTCACTTACTGGTGTGTTCTGTTAACACTGATGATGGGGGGGTGGTGATAGCAGATGTTATGCTCAGGTATGTGAACACTGATTAAAGTGAGGGGGGAGAAGAAGGCTGATAGTCTGCAATTGTGTTAACATGGATTTAATTCAAGTGCTCAAAATGTCAAACGTCCAAACAACTGAAATACTGGCCAAACAGTTCGAAAATTAACTTTTCAATAAATGTATCAGGGGGTGTGTGGTGCAAAAAATAGTTTTCTTTTTGCTTTTTTGTTTTGTTTTTAAAAATCTTTTTGATCCTGTTTCTTTCAGTGTCTTAAGTGTTCAAACTTGTTATAGTGCAAGCAGTTGACATGGATTTGTTAACACTAAGGAAGGGGGGAGAGAGGAATGATAATACACTTCATAAGTACGCTCTGGTGAAGGGGAAGGGATGACTGCAGAATGTGCTTATAGGTATATTGTTAAAAATGAGAAGGGAGGATGATGGCATACTCACATAGGTATGCTGTTATCATTTATGAAAGGAGAGAGAGGTGGCACAGATTACTTCTTATAGATTTGCTGTCGACAGTAATGAAGGGTGGATTATAGCAGCTTCACATATAGATATGTTGACACCAGTGAAGCTGGGGAAAGGATTGCTAACAACGTTCTATTATTTGTATGTTGATAACAGTTGTTAACAATAATGAAGTTTGGGGAAGAGAGCACAAGCATTGCTAGGAAGAACTGAAGGGGGCAACCATCTTGGGTGCATGCAAGGTGTGTTACTGACCATGATCGGCAGATGGCTTCTGATTGTTAGCGAAGCACCTGCATTCGTTTCCATGGAAATGAAATCTGCTACTGTTCCTACAGTCAGGACTGAAGTGTCTGCATCAGCGCTTTGTGTATAGCCAAAGTTGTAACAAGCTGTTTTCTACAAAGGTAGTAAGCAATAACAAAGGTTACACCTAAAGTTAATCCTACTATTTCAGTTTTTAAAAAATACCTTTTTTTGAACCTCATCTTGATGTCACGAGCACTGAAGACCTGGTACCCCTGCTTAGAAGAGAAGTGAGGAGAGCCGGATCAGTGAATGGACAGAACAGGGCAGTAGGATGAGCCAGTTATTTCTCTGGGAGAGCGAGATGATAAAACACCACACAGGGAGAGCGAGATGATAGAACACCACACAGGGAGCGCGTGAGATGATAGAACACCACACAGGGAGAGCAAAATGATAGAACACCACACAGAGAGAGGGAGATGATAGAACACCACACAGGGAGAGTGAGATGATAGAACACCACACTGGGAGAGCGAGATGATAGAACACTACACTGGGAGAGCGAGATGATAGAACACCACACTGGGAGATTGAGATGATAGAACAGCACACAGGGACAGTGAGATGATAGAACACCACACAGGGAGAGTGAGATGATAGAACACCACAATGGGAGAGTGAGATGATAGAACAACACACTAGGAGAGCGAGATGATAGAACAATACACTGGGAGAGCGAGATGATAGAACACCACACAGGGAAAGCAAAATGATAGAACACCACACAGAGAGAGCAAGATGATAGAACACCACACAGGGAGAGCGAGATGATAGAACACCACACAGGGACAGTGAGATGATAGAACACCACACGGGGAGAGCGAGATGATAGAACACCACACTGGGAAAGCAAGATGATAGAACACCACACAGGGAGAGCGAGATGATGAAACACCACACAAGGACAGTGGGATGATAGAACACCACACAGGGACAGTGAGATGCTAGAACACCACACTGGGAGAGTGAGATGACAGAACACCACACAGGGACAATGAGATGATAGAACACCACACAGGGAGAGCAAGATGATAGAGCACCACACTGGGAGAGAGAGATGATAGAACACCACACAGGGAGAGCGAGATGATAGAACACCACACAGGGAGAGTGAGATGGTAGAACACCACACAGGGAGAGTGAGATGATAGAACACCAAACAGGGACAGTGAGATGATAGAGCACCACACAGGGAGAGTGAGATGATAGAACACCACACAGGGAGAGCGAGATGATAGAACACCACACAGGGACAGTGAGATGATAGAACACCACACAGGGAGAGCGAGATGATAGAACACCACACAGGGAGAGCGAGATGATAGAACACCACACAGGGAGAGCGAGATGATAGAACACCACACAGGGAGAGCAAAATGATAGAACACCACACAGAGAGAGCAAGATGATAGAATACCACACAGGGAGAGCGAGATGATAAAACACCACACTGGGAAAGCAAGATGATAGAACACTACACTGGGAGAGCGAGATGATGGAACACCATACAGGGACAGTGAGATGATAGAACACCACACTGGGAGAGTGAGATGATAGAACACCACACAGGGACAGTGAGATGATAGAACACCACACAGGGAGAGCGAGATGATAGAACACCACACAGGCAGAGCGAGATGATAGAACAACACACAGGGACAGTGAGATGATAGAACACCACACAGGGAGAGTGAGATGATAAAACACCACACAGGGACAGTGAGATGATAGAACACCACACTGAGAGAGTGAGATGACAGAACACCACACAGGGACAATGAGGTGATAGAACACCACACAGGGAGAGCAAGATGATAGAACACCACACTAGGAGAGCGAGATGATAGAACACCACGCAGGGAGAGTGAGATGATAGAACACCACACAGGGAGAGTGAGATGATAGAACACCAAACAGGGACAGTGAGATGATAGAGCACCACAGAGGGAGAGCGAGATGATAGAACACCACACAGGGAGAGCTAGATGATAGAACACTACACAGGGACAGTGAGATGATAGAACACCACACAGGGAGAGCGAGATGATAGAACACCACACAGGGAGAGCAAGATGATAGAACACCACACTGGGAGAATGAGATGATAGAACACCACACAGGGACAGTGAGATGATAGAACACCACACAGGGAGAGCAAGATGATAGAACACCACACAGGGAGAGCGAGATGATAGAACAACACACAGGGACAGTGAGATGATAGAACACCACACAGAGAGAGCGAGATGATAGAACACCACACAGTGAGAGCGAGATGATAGAACACCACACAGGGGCAGTGAGATGATAGAACACCACACAGGGAGAGTGAGATGATAAAACACCACACAGGGACAGTGACATGATAGAACACCACACAGGGAGAGTGAGATGATAAAACACCACACAGGGACAGTGAGATGACAGAACACCACACAGAGACAGTGAGATGATAGAACACCACACTGAGAGAGTGAGATGATAGAACACCACACAGGGAGAGCGAGATGATAGAACACCACACAGGGAGAATGAGATTATAGAACACCACACAGGGAGAGTGAGACGATAGAACACCACACAGGGAGAGTGAGATGATAGAACATCAAACAGGGACAGTGAGATGATAGAGCACCACACAGGGAGAGCGAGATGATAGAACACCACACAGGGAGAGTGAGATGATAGAACACCACACAGAGAGAGCGAGATGATAGAACACCACACAGGGAGAGTGAGATGATAGAACACCACACAGGGAGGGCGAGATGATAGAACACCACACAGGGAGGCGAGATGATAGAACACCACGCAGAGAGAGCGAGATGATAGAACACCACACAGGGAGAGTGAGATGATAGAACACCACACAGGGAGAGTGAGACGATAGAATACCACACAGAGAGAGTGAGATGATAGAACACCACACAGGGAGAGTGAGATGATAGAACACCACACAGGGAGAGTGAGATGATAGAACATCACACATAGGAATGATTGTTTGGAACACTGAATTTAGGGACACCAATGCCAGCAGACTTCATTTATAGGTATGTTGGTAACACTTAACACTGATGGAGGTGGACACAGGTAATAGCAGACTTCATTTATAGGTATACAAAAACAACCAAAAGACCAGTAACCTAGTAGAATCCAGAAGTATTGTATTCACTCTCTGACTTCTTGGCTGGAATGCCTTCAAAGGAGAATACACACCCAAAAATCACTCCATATAAATAGCACAACCAATTATTCAATAAAAATTCAATTAGAGAAAATCACAAGCATAATTAAAGGACAACTCTCCAATTAAGTTCAGAATTCATACCATTAGGTATAAGAGTATCAAATTTAAGAATATAGATGGTTTCTTTATAAGTTTATCCTTAAAATAGGTGTCAGTAAATTCACAATTATTGCCATCCACTTTTTCTAAAATGGTACCTTGTCAGGTTTATAATTTTATATTGGTCAGTCTCAGAGAGCTTTCAAGTAAGACTTCTTGAGCATATAAGAGATATAGAAAACTTTAAAGAAACTAGTTCTGTGGCAGCACATTTTCGCCAAGCACATCTGAGTTCATCTGTGGGCTTACAAGGTACCCTTTTCAGTCATGAGCACCACCATGGTGGCAAAGACAAAAACGAAGAAGTGTACTTAGAATAAAAAAAAGATACTGCCATTAAGACATTTGACAAAGACTACGTGTACAATACATAGCCATGGTGTGGCAGTAAATAAGTAAAACATTAAACATTGTTTACAAGAATATGTACGTTATTAATGTTTAAATAGATCGTGTTAACTTCATTATACATACAGAATTGTGTGTAAATATATTGCACAGCTCACAGAGCTGTAAGACATTACTACGGTGTAATAGACCAGGAGTCAACCTGTGAATGTTACATGGCTGTACAAAAGAGGGTGGTTGTGGTCTAAGTTGGTATCAAACAGAATAATCTGCAAATTTTGGAACTGAACCACCATTACAGTGGAATCTAAGAACAAGTGTACCACTGGGTTAACCCGTGTCTCTATAGTACTTGAATTTGCGTTCTTTGACCAAATGGTCTTTTAGTGTTTTCAGGAAAGTTAGTAGTTTGTGTTCCTAATATTTTCTGGCAGATGGTTCCAAACAGCTAAAACTATTTCCAAGAAAGCTCCTTCATATATCCCAAGTATGTAAAGACATAGATTGCTCATAGTGCTTGGTGCAGCTGTTCCCAGATCTGGGGCTCCATAGTTATCTAAGAAGAGCAGCAAAATAAATTAAAAAAAAAGGGGGGGGGGCTTGTTAACCATTTCCTGATCTGGTGCTCCTAGAACTGCTGGGCCCATTCTCCCTGATCTGGCACTCCATTCGGTCCATTCTCCCTGAACTGCACTCCCCAATTCTTAAACTGAGAAACAAAATGTTTAAAAAAAAAGGAAAAGTCCCTTCTCCATTCCTTGATGTACCTCTCCTAGGATGGGCCATTAGGTCCATTTTCCTCATTTCATGCTCCTCAACACTAAAGGTGATGAACAAAATAAATTGCTCTTTAAAATGTAGCAAACCACTTGCTGCAAATACAAGTGTACATTAAGTGGTTTTCTAGTTATCATGTCACCCATTGAGCACTTCAGAACTTCTGCCTTGATGTTGATTACAGTATCAGCATTCATTTATGAATGTTGGTATTGTAATAAAGCCCCATCGCCAAGTGGCGATCATGCCCCTAACATCTTGCACCCAGGGAGGCTGCCCCCTTTGCTCCACCTCTAGCTATGCTTCTGTAAGTGTGAATGGGAACCTGTATAACTAAAAACTATTATTATTTCTTTGATTATAGGATTGTTTTTCAAGCTGTAGCCTGCTGAGGAGTGGTGGACAGTAGCCATCATTTAAATTTTTGTATATGAATGTATTGAGCAGCAAAATATTTCTAACTGTAAAAGACAGACAATTGTTTGACTTGTGCACAGTGCAGTGACACTCATGCTTGGTAGCTGCGTGTTTGAATCTTAAGTATTTTATTCTTGGTTGATGGAATGAGTGAATGTGTGTAGAGAAGGTGGTTATTAAAGGAGGCAGTTTTCCAAGTCTGGGGAGAAGTACATTTATGGCAATGGCTCGCCTAGCCTCAGTGGTCAACAAATTAGATATTTTGTATGAGATTTTGAGCTGAGTTAATTCCTTGATGACCCAAGCTTCTCTGTGTTGGAAGAATGACAGGTTTTCATCTAAGATTAGTTCTAGGTATTTTTTGAATAGTGATATAAAGAAGGATGCCCAGAAGATCTGAAATACAGAAATTAGGAAAGTTACTTAATTTTCTAGAGGTGCCATACTGAAGGATATTTTGTTTTTACAAAGCCAGTTCCATATAATGTGAAAATCCTTCTGAAATTCATTGATCAGAATGGATGAGTTTTGGTTGGACTTGGTCAGGATAATGTCATCTGTACACCTTATACATGTAATCTGAGAAGAACCCAGGGTAGATCATTAATGTACATTGACAATAACAAAGGACCTTGGATTGAGTTTTGTAAGACCCCTTATGTTATGCCCCCAGTCTGAGTGGCATTGTAGAATGTAAGATCCAGCCACTCAGAAAATTCTGTTGTCAAGATACTTTTCAAACCACAGCACAGTCTCCACGGAGAAACCTGTTTTTCAGAGTTTATGCACCAGCACAATATGACCAACAGTTTCAAAAACCTGTCACTTTACCTTATCCATTGTTAGATGTAGGTCTGTCAGCGAATATATAGCTGTTAGAGTGCAAAAATTAGGCCAGAAACCATGTTACGTATCTATGAAGATATGTTTTAGCAGGTGCTTAGTCAGTGATATATAATGTTTGCAACTAAAATATGTCAATATTGTTTGTTTTCATTTATATAAATGTATGATTATCTATGTCATAAGTGATAATTCAATAAAGACATGTTTTGTTAAAAAAAATTGATCATATACTATTTTTTCAATTATTTTACCTATCAGACAAGGGTGAAAGTCGTTTGAGGACACTGAGGAAGGACATGCAGCCAGGGGAATAATCACGGCATGTATAAAGCTATAAGGGAGAATTCTTCTTGCAGTGTGACTTACTGAGAATATGCCAAGCTAATTTTAGAATTTTGGGGTATAAAGTATGAATCTCAGGTGTAGCCTGTGTCCAAGTTATAAAGTATGAATCTCAGGTGTAGCCTGTGTCCAAGTTGCCAAGGAGTTTTTGTTTCATTTTTTTTTGACAATGGCCTTGAAACGTATCTTTGGATCTTGCAGCTTATCTTTGTTGTTTCCCTAGTTAATTAATGATTCTGTATTGTAATTTTCCATTTTTTTCCTTTTAAGAGTAAGAGATATTGAAACAAGTGCAATTTTTGTGAATGTCACAAAATCTTATCCACCCTTGCATGTTATGTGTCATGAATACTTAAGCACTGATAAGTGTCTACATAGTTGGATTAGTAAGGAATAGTTGCCAAGTTATTTTCTTGATGCAGAATTTACCACACAGACCATCCATACCTGCATGGTTGTGAACATTGACTTACATCTCTGACATTATATAATGCCTGCATTGACAGTGATTGCTTTTTAGGGTGTTTTTTTAGGATCTCATTGACAGACAAAAACAATTTCACATATGTGTGTTTTTGATGTGAATGGGCATTCCTAAACTTGTAAAACTGTGGAAATCCTAGATTATCTTTCCTTTAATATATCTTTCCCTAATTACAGATGAATGTTCTGATCTTTAGATCTTTCAATCTTTTCTTGCATGCAAGTAGTTTTGAACAATAAAGCTTCTACATGTGAATTTCTTTTAATATTCCAGATTATTTTACTCTGTTTGCAGGTTCTGAGGATCACCTAAGGATGGATAGCTGCCCATGTCGTTTAGAGATTTCTTCAGCAAATGCATAAAGCTACTAGTAAACAATACAGAGAAAAATGTGAGTTAACAAGTTATTTTCTTTATGTAACATGCCATAAAATGCACTACAGAACAGCTGCTCCCAACCTTCTGGGATGCTGCTGACCCTCAGACTCCCCCAGTTGTATCAGGAGCATCCACTTAACATTCATTCATTCCCCTCCAGGCAAGAGTCCTTCAGCCCATTCATTTGCCCTAGTGTAGAGTTGGGTGTGGCATTTATGGTGGAGTGGGATTTTTCCTTGATGCCCTTAACTCCTCATACATGCCCAGTAGGCACTCTTACTGGAAGCTGTGTGGTGAGTGTTAACTTTGGACTGTTGCTCAGTTCTGTAAAAAGTATAAGATTGTAAATTACCTTATTTCTGCACTTATACATGCTTTTCTAATTTCCAGGGGAATCAATGTCCTTGTATGCTCTCAGGCATGTGCCCCCCTCCCCTAAGATAGGGAAGCAGTATCATCCCTATCATTTATTTATTTATATATTACAGTTTGATGACTGGGATAGTCCACTGGGCCTGGAAGAGCCTGAGAAAAGCTCCAGAGGATATAATTTTACAATAGTTATACAAAAGTAAATTAAGATTAGAACAGTGAAAAATACAGAGATAATATACAATTTGTTAAAAAAAGACATAACATTTCTAATCCTAGGTAATGATTTACAAAAGTGAGATTCATGTAGTCTAAACATATTAAAAGTACAGGCATTTCAGATGAAAAAAACATGTAAGAAACATTTATGTACAGATAAAAAAAGACAAGCTTTTTTTTTCTTTTTTTTTTTTTGGAAGTTAGAAATATGAGGAGAGGACAGAGAGAAGGTGGTGAGGTGGGAGAGGTCAAAGGTGGTATATGGTGGAGAAAGGGAGTGAGTCCCTTAATCAAACGTGGGTCACTTGAGTGTCACCGTCAGGGTTTGTCCCTTTACACCAAAGAAACTGGCATCCTTGGCAAAAGTTAATATTTTTCCACACTATCCAAATGTAATAATGATGCTGTGTCCTTGTACCCTGAACATTTAAGGTGAAAATTCAGGATAATTTGGGAATGGGAAATCAGCACAGAGCCATAGCCCCTAATGGCAGATGAACACCGCTTGGCCTACGTGTTCTGCATTCTCGCTTTCTAGCTATCCTGCATATTATCGGGACATGCCTGAATTTTGTCATTGTGATTACATCTTCTTCTTCCCTGAATCCCCATTAATGTTTTCATATTGTATCCACCACTCAGTATATAACGAAAAATAATAGAGGTGAGGTAGATAAACCAGCATACACCTTAGTAAGTACGTAACTTTATCTGCCTGCCTCTGTGTATGCCGTGTGTTGGCTTAACAGAAGGTTTTGTAAATAAGTACCATTATACTTGACTTTTCCTGTGAAGTTAATCTGTCACAAGCAGTCAAGCATACAAAATAATTAAAATAATGTTGCTTGTTACTATGTCAACACATACTGAATTATTTTCACCATGATATTTGACCTGTAGTCACACAGAAAGTACCTTTAAAACCAGTGCCCTTGCAACATTTTTGGAAGGAGGAAGTGCCAGTGAATATGCCCAATGAACCATTAATATACAGCATTAAGACTGGGTCACTGGTCATAACTAGTTTACTGTTCCAGAAATGCATTTCAAGAAATTCACCTTGAGACTGAAGTGAAGCATGAAAGGTGAATTTCTTGAAATCTATTTCATGAATACACAACAAGCTGGAGTTATGCTCGGTGATCCGATTATAGTTCTCTGTAATAAATGAAAGCACTGACTAAGTTAGAGGCTCCCAGTGGCTTGTTTTTATTTGTGTTGGCGAGGCAGAGCTAAATTTAAATTGCTGATATTTATAGTTACATACTTCATGAAGCATATCTCTTCTGTGTCATGGGTTCATAGGTTCATAGGTAGGTACTTGGCTATCGGCCCTGGGGCCTATACAAGCCCAGCCAAAAAAGGTACCCTGGCTTTTGCCACCCAAGAAAATTATTTTCCTGTGCCACTGTCGAACAGAGCCACAGAAGTGATCCCTGGGGTGAATTTCCTATTTCCCATCCAATCATGTTTAATGGGACAAAATGACATTTGTTTTTTGGCATAAAAAGTGATTGCATGCATCTTTATGCTTGTGAATACTTTGCTATACCAAAACAAAACGTCTTTTAACTCCAGTTTACAAATAACATTATTTTAAAAATTGCTTCTGAATGCAGAAGTCTAAACTTATGCAGCTGCATTTATAGCATCAATATTAGTGGGAGGGAAGGAGATGGTTATGTCACTTTGGGTTCCAGCATTAATTATGCTGGATTAGGGTGGGTAAGTAATTGTACATTGGTATGTAATTGCCAAATTGTTAAATTCCAGTGTTCAATGTTTCAGTTGAAGAGGGTCAAAGATGAACTCTACTTCATGTAGTTGGGGAGATTATTCCATAGAGTGGGGGATCCTTTGAGACACATATCAGCTTCTCCAACATTTTCTATTTCTGTTGCAGGCAAAGTTCAGGCCCTTGGATTTAGTGCTTCTAGTACTTTTTGTTTTGTTGATATGCAAGAGTTCCATCAGAGCTGCATCTGAGGATGCCTTATATGCCAGGCATAGGTCTCCTATCAGCCACCTTTAGGAAACTGAGTACAGAGATAGGGCCTTAAGGTAATCTGAGTAGGACAGGGTATTCATACCCTGTATTCTCCTGGTGAGGAACGTATGAGGGCATTCCAACTGTTGCAAGTGCCTGGTTAGGTAAATGCTAAACGGGTCATTGTACTCAATGATGGGTCTGATAAGGGCTGAGTAGAGTCATACTATAAGTTCCTTGGACCTGGATGCCATACCCTTGCTTATGAGTTGGGAAACATAGAATGATTTTTCTTACTATCTTGGCTATGTGTTGGTTGAATGCCAGATTAATGTCTACATATGTTCCTAGGTCACTAACTATGGGGTCAACCCTTAGGAGTGTTTTATTGATGGAGTAATTAGCTTGGGTAGATGATTTCCCAAAGGGTACTTTAATGCATTTCTTTATGTCAAATTTTAATCCGTGGCTTTGACGCCAGTCATTTGTTTGTGTGAGACCTTCTTGCAGGATGCTGGTATTGTGGATGAATCCATGATAGCTTCCAATTTACACTCATCTGCAAATTTGGTGATCCAGAAGCCTTTGACATTGCCTTGACTTCTGAGAAGTAGATGCCAATCAGGAGCAGGCCAAACATGGAACCCTGGTGTAGTCTGCTGGTGACCGGTCTCCTGGTGGAGGTGGTATCACCAAACCTTACTTCTTGGGTCTCATATGTGAGCCACCCAGCAATTCAGCAAGTTATGTGGGGATTTATGCCTAGTTTTGAGTGTTTTTCAACAATACCTGAGTGGAGTATTGTACTGAACTCCTTGATCATGTCAGATAAGTCGTATGCATCATTTTCCCCTTTTCCATAGCCTTGGTGACCATCTTGAAGAAGGCAAGACCTTCCCTTAACAAAGACAAAGACAAAACGGGATGGGTCCAGCGTTCCATGATTTTGCATATTAAATTTGTCAGACTGATGGCTCTGTAGTTCCTGAGATCAGTTGATGGTCCACCCCTATGAAGACGGATGACCATTGCGGCCCTCCATTCCCTGGCTCATAACCTGTTTTGAGGCTGTAGTTGAAGAATGCCTCAAGGGGTCCTAGTAGGTTATGTTTTAGGCTATTTAGGAGGCAACCTGGGGTACTGTCAGGGCCCACTGAAGCAATGTTTTTGTTCTTAGCAAGTGCCACTAGGTCCAGCTCCCTGTTGATAGTTGAGGGGGGGTACAATAGAAGGGATTTCACAGGCAGTGGTGGAGTGCAGTGAGGGGTGAAGTTAGAGCTTAACTTATCAGCCATTAGATTCACTATGTCACCCTGATCAGTAAAGATTGTGCCATTTATCACCAGTTCTGCACACTGCTGATTGTTATTACCTTTAAGGTTACTGACATAGCTGAAGAAGGCCTTGCTATTATCCTTAGCCTGGGAGGATATCTTGACCTTATAATTGTCTTGATAGACTTTATTAGACCCCTTTGTTTTTTGTTTAGTTGAATCAGTGAGCTCTTGTCTCTACAAGAGTTGCTCTTTCTGATTTTAGCCATGACTTTTTTTTTGTTATATACCCTGTTAAGGTAAGGATTCCACCAGTGGGGATTGTTTTGGTATTACATCTGAGCTTACATTGGTAGGTACAGTAGCCTCAATGCAACCATTTACATGCATGATATTGTGGATCCTAGATCCAGATAGGCAACTATTATCTTCTCGATGTCCAGCCTGGTGAGAGGGGCATCTGTGTGCTGCACAATAGAATCTCCTATGACAAGAGAACTAGTTAAAGTGTTTGATTGTCTTATGGACTTTGCTCTCTTTGGGGATTGTTGGGTGTAGGCTTATGTGTTATCTTAGGTGTTGATTTTTGTGTGTGCTTTAGTAATTACTGAGAATAAGTGTTGCTATTTGATGGCTTAGGAGGTATTTGAGGTTTGGAAAGGTTTATTTTAAGTGCCTCAGCATAAGAAGGTCTATGTGTGTTATGAGCATTATGTATGAAGGATGCAGTGCAAGTGTTCCTGACAACCGTGTTGTAAGTGAGAATTTTGCTTCCAAGGAAGTTATGTAGCTGGCCACAGAGACATAAGGAAATTGCAAATCCATGTTGTCAGGACCTGTACTAGGTTTGGGCTATTATGATTTTGGGACCTCATTTTATAGGGGTCACCTGAGTGGTTCCTAGGTTTAAGGCTAAATTCTAGGTAGTGCTATTATCTGATATTAGTGATGTTTGATGTACTAACTAGCTGCCCTAAGGTTAGCTCCACCTTAGTCCTTTCCGTGTTACAGGTTAAAACCCTAAGTACTAGGTTTATAGGTTTGCTACTATACAGGGTGCTGCTCACCTCCACTGCACATTGAACAGCTCTGTGCAAAGAACCTAATTTGTAATAGACAGAAAAAAAACTGAAAACTAACTCCTGTGCCCAGTGTCTAATAAAAAAATATATACTTTGAGCTCCCTGGAGTGCTTCACAACTTGGAGAGACGAGGTGAACACCTTCTGCCACAAGATGGATGATCCTGGAACTTCTTCAGTTTGCCTTTGGGAAGTGAGAAGAAAATGATGACCTTGTTAAAAAAAATAAATAAAACAATGTGTATAGAAAGACACCAGTAGGGAATCAAACGAGAAAATTATATTATATTTCTGCAAATCTTCCATACATTTACTGCCTTATGTTAACTATAAAATCATCACTGTTAATGAAATAATCATGCTACTATATTGTAAGGGATCTAAGACAAGTGTGTGATGATTACTTGTAGAATTATCCTTTGAGCAAAACAATTCATACTAGCATTTACACAGTAGCACTCTCATATTATTATAACCATCTTCAAGACTGCTACATCAATGGAAGAAGCAACAACTCCCCCATGTAGCGATGACCTCTTATTAATATGAAAGTCAGCCAAGTGTATACTATTAAACATATGGTACTTGCAACACTGTCTGTCTCATATTAGTCATACTGATATATAATTTCACATTTTCTGTCTCTAAACTAGTACTTATTTTTTTCATTACTTCCCAAAATATTTCACACAATAAATTTCATGCCTCCTCCAGTGTTCTCTTTTCCATTTTTACTTTCAATACTTTCCTTTCAAACAGCTTCCTACACAATTTTCAGTGAAAAGACATTTTCTCACCTCCTTTGGTAAGCCTGTGATGGTCCGTACTCCACGCCAGTAATCAAGGAGCCTCAATCCTCACCACTGATACGGTGAAGGCTGGTGACTAGGAACAAAAATGGATACACGCAGTATTTTCAAATGCAGCTTTCTGCACCAAGCACAATTTCCCTTAAGAGCACACAGGGACCTGGGGCTGGACCCTGTGTCTCTCTCCAGGCCCCAAACAAGACTCCATACTGACCACTTTGGAGCTCTGTGTCCATGTACCAAGCAGCTCACACACACACAAACACACACACACACACACACACACACACACACACACACACACACACACACACCTGGGAAAGGCTGGCACAGATTTACCAGCTGTGCACCCTCTGCCCAGACTATAAGGTAATTAGGCTGCCACCAGTCAGCTATTGTAAGGCTCTTACAAGAGTACCCAATTAATTATAGTGAGTAAAATTAATGCTAATATAGATGGTAGAGTTTGACCAAAGCAGCAAGGCTTTCACGATCGGCCACAGTGTCACTAAAATAAGCATAAGTACTCTTAAGATATTAAAAGTATTTTCTAAAAGACCAGCCACAATGAAAGGTATATAAATATTTAATACTAAATAATAAAAATAGAAAACATGAGAATACTGAATATTTAGTTACAATAAACACCAGAGGTTCAAGTCACAGGCGATATAAAAAATAACATAGTTGGATAGATTCACACAGATACAGAAAAACAATACTTAACTAATCTCACTATATTTTCCTGACTGACTAAGGAATTACTCTTTGCTAGTTAAGTTATTTACTACAGCAAGGCAAGATGATGATGAGTGCTGAGTTGCTTACTACAGCAAGACAAGATGAGGTATGAGGTTGTGTGAGACATCTGCAAGAGATCTTTCCTGTCAGGTTCTGAAGAACAAAGTGCTACTCCAGGAGTTCTGGAATATCTCTCACTAAAATCTAGAAAATCATTTCAGTGTTGGTCATAGAATGACATCACCTTTGGTCTCTTGACTGTGGTGCAGTACACACCCAGAGCCTAAGATCTGTTGTAGCATCTGCAATCTATAAAACAATTTCAAAAACTTCCACCCTTTCAGGGGAGCAATTAGTTCACCCCTTAGGACAATACAGTAAGATTTCTAGTCCTGATTTTCCCAGACATTTTTGTTTCTGGCTGCAATCAGACCTGTAAGATAAAATCTTTATGGCCTAAACCAACACATTTAATTTTCAACCTATTTTTCAAAATTAGCTGGACTACAATTAACCTCTTCCCTTCCAAAATTCTCTGTTAAAACATATACATTTAATCTGTTATAATAATAATAATACTGTCTGACATACATGTATATCTCTTTTCTGTCCAGCAGGACCCACTGTTGATGCATTTTTAACAAAAGCAACTTTTCAAACATATTTTTAACATAAGCATCTGTATTAGATGGTGCACTGGTGCAGCAGTAGCATTGTTGCCTCATAGCAAGAGATTCTCTTGTTTGATTCTTGGCTGGAATGCTTTCTGTGTGGAGTCTGTATGTCCTCCCTGCATTTGTGTGGGTTTCTTCCGGGTGCTCCTGTGCCCTCCCATGTTACAAAGACATGCATTTGGAGTATTTCCCCTGGGCCTCCGCTGAAAATTGGCTTTGCTCCAAGTCAGACTTTCCCAGTAAACAAATGTTAATAATAAATAAATAAAAAATTGTACAAATCAGTTACATAAAATTCTTTGCAAAACTCCAGCTAGCTATGCTGGCATATGTTACACATGCACTTCCCTACTCTCCCTGGCACCTATGGCACTACCTCATATCATCACAAATCCCATCAATTTAAATTGTGTGCTGGATGATTTTATGACTGTAATTTTCTAGTGATGATCTTTTTATTAGCAAATAAACATGATTATGAATATCTGCAATTAATGAATCTAATATGTGAAGGAGCTTTTTGAAATAGCAGATTTAGTCTGAGTCATTGAATAAGTCAGTACAAGAAACAAATTCAAAGGAAGGTCACCAAATATTACAGTTTCTGTAATTATAATTGGGAACAGTTAAAAAAGTTTGATTATTTTGGGAGGGGAAAGACTCTTTGATCTCTACATGAATATGCAGCTTCATTTGCTATTCTCAGTTGTATCTCCTTTTGCATTGTGCCCACTGGAATGACAATCATTCTGGCAGATAGATTACTTTCTAAAGATGAAGCCATTTGTGGTGCAGTACAGGGACAATAAAAAGTATTTGCCCCTGAAGAATTTTTGTCCTTCTAGCTGACTAGAGCAGCTATCGGGAACTGCTGTTCTGAAACTCCAGCTGAAGTTTTAGTCCTTTTTGCAAGTAATGTTTACCAGTGATGCAAACATTCTAACAGTACTTCATTCATAATTACACTGATGTCCTTAAAAAACAATAGTTCAAGATAATATATTTCAGGACTATATTACACTGTATCTCTGTTTTTATACTTCCGTACATTTAATGCAACTTTTATGAATTTTCATATCCGTTTGTGCAGTATGTCTGCATTATTATCATAACTTTCCTAATATGTTTCATTGTAACTACTGTAGTTGTTTGCAACTCTTTGTTTTTGTATTGGAGCTTTTCTTCCCGGACCTTAGTTTTAAAGGGGCTTTGTTGCCCCTTTGAGCAATCCCGGTAAACAAATGCAAAATAAATAAACAAATAAACGTATTGCTAAAAAGCAGTAAAGGTATTCAAACAACTATTCAAGCAGCTTAAAGTGCTTGCATTGCTCGACATCATCTTTAATTCTTCCCCGTTGAACCATTTCTTCTGTCTCTGTCTTCCTCCAAGCATTTCTGTACATTGTCCTATCTATCTGACTTTACACAGAGTCTCAAAATTTTGCAGGTAAAACTGATAGTGGCACAAGTTCATGCATTTAATAGTAGCTATAGAATGCAACAATTTACTTGTAGGGGTGGTAATTCATAAAAATTAGAGACTATGATTATACATCAATAAATGACACAGCAGCATAGGAAACTTTTTTTAATATTGACATAAAGATACTACTGATGGGGCCCCCATCTAGCACAGGACCCAAGGCAGGGAGTTAGGGAAGCCTGATGCTAGATCCAACTCTGACTTCAGTATAACCATATTATTTGATGGTAATTTAGTTAACTAAATTTCAGTGAAATAATACCTGTGTATGTATGTATTTCTGAATAACAGTGTAAAGTATGATACTGTAAACATTTCCTGTATAAAGGGTAAAAATCATAGGTGTGTGCGTGCGTGAGTATGTATGTTTGTGTGTGTAATACACATGTGCAAGTGTATGTGTGTGTGTGTGTGTGTGTGTGTGTGTGTGTATATATATATATATATATATATATATATATATATATATATACACACACACACACACACATTATATATATATATATATATATATATATATATATATATATATATATATATATATATATATATATATATGTTATTGTGGTATGGCAGCAGTGTCTTCTTTAAATGACAGATAAGATGGAAACCTGATTAATGTTTTGTTCAGTATGCATGCACGAAAGCCAAGTGACGTTTCTCCTGTTAATGCAGTTTGCACCAGGCATGCAGTGTAGTTTCACTACACAGCTCTTTCGAACAGTATATTTGCTCCAAAATGATGATGTTATTCATGCCATGTAGCTCATTTATCTAGACTATAGTGCAGAGTTATGTAAAGGACCACATGATTCCATATCATAGATAATCACAACTGTGAAACAGAATGAACTTCAGTAAATGCATAAACAAATAAATGCATTAATAAATAAATAAATAAACTGTTTTCTGTCCACCCTGTAATGTATTAAACAGGATGTCCAGCTAGGGCTATTATGCCAGATACCTGCATATTGCTAGTCCTTCCCATGGCCCCTCCTAATCTGATCACCATGGGAGTGCTGCTCAGGTATACCTTCCAATGCAGAACCTTGCCGCTTTATGAAATTGTCCCATGATCTCTTGAATAAAGATGCATCAGTCCTATGCACCTGTCTCAAGCTAATGTGACAGTTGGCAAAGATGCAGCTAGATTCCATTTGATGGTCTGTGTTTTATATATTACATACAACTATTTTGTATGAAAGAGCAGGAATCATCTGTTTGTAGTTGATTGAAATACATTGCATGGAGTTGAGCATTGCTTCCCTATCATGTACAGTATCAGTCTGCCTTCCTCAAGCAAGACATACATGTCTGTGTGACTGACTTTGTTGCTAAACAGTGTTCTTGTGGACTCAGGGTAATGCCAGGCTAAAATAAAATCAGTTGTGAAGCCAGAGGTAATGTCAGGCTAAATTAAACAGAATCAATATGTTTTCTCTTTCTCATGTTCATCTGCAGTGTGTTATTCCAACAGTTCTCATGTCTATGGCTAGAAATGTGAAACTTTGTTTTGCTGAATGTCAAAGGACAGGGAATCAATATGAAATATTTGGATTTCCAGAAATACTGGCACCTCTTGTTTATGCAACAAAGATGAAAAGCCAGTAGGATGCAATGGCTGCAATTACTTATCTCTCTATGACACCAAGGTGATTTGTGATTCAAAAAAATAGATGAATTTTCACATACCTTACTTGTTGCCATATTAGCAAAATAACTTGCTTTCCTAGCAGCAGCATGGTGATATTATCATGGACATTGTGGCTGGGAAAAGGACATTTTTATATAGCTTTGCATGTTGAAAAGTAAATTAGTAGATGTTGATGGTGGCATATTTGTGTGGAATGGAACCATCTGTGAGTGTTTGTGTGGTACCATCTGTGAGCACTAGCTATTTAGAATCAATATTTCTGTAGTAAGATAGCTAGGGAAGTTAACTTTCTAGAGTTTAGTTTTTTCATAGATTTATTTCATTGCTTTTTGCTTATATTCGTCGTGTGTAGCAACTTACATATGTTTTACTCTATATGTATGCTGTTTTCTTTATCTGTTTTACTATATATGTGCACTGTTTTCTTTATCATGTAAGTAACATTAATTTATTTACCCTTAAACCTTGTGGCTGATATTTATTTTCAAGAATATTTAGGCACTGTTATGTGTCTTTCAAGAGGATAATTATTATATACATTAATGGTTAACAAGCTGTATGGCACACATCACCCATGAGACTGTTTAGGTCTACTACCAGTAAAAGAGATTTTGATTGTTGTATTTCAGAACTGGCTTAATTTTAGAGCAACTGTTGACTAGAAGTATCTGACTTTCTTCAGAGTGGTGGTAGTAGTACTGTAACAGAAAGAAACCTTTTGGGAATTGAGGAATTCTGCCACATTCCCTGAGAATTATGTTTGCATGTGTGTCTGTATATACTTTGTAAACTCATCATTGAAACATACATGTGTGCACTTTCTTGCTATTATTTTAACCTTGGTTGGCAGTGGTGGGTTTGAAATACCATTGGTGCCAGTCCAGTGTCACATATAGAGGCAGTGGTTACAGCTCACCTCCACATTTACTGACAGGTACCACCTACCCAACACAGACCCTTCCAATTTTCTTAGAGGTGTAGCCTGTACTTCATGACATTTTGAGAGCTATCATACAGAAACAGAATGAACATATATCTGTTCTACCGAGATACCACATCATGGATGGAAGAACACAAATTACTCTGTAAAGATGTACTGCCATCTGGATGCTGCAAGTAAACTGCTCTAAATTGACACTGGATACATTTAAGTATTGAAACCACAACATAAACAAATTACCCCACTTCTGAAGCACTATCGATAACTTGAGTCTGGTTAACCAGAATAGGTTGTTAGTATATTTCAAAATCTTGTCCAGTATCACTCATGTCATCAATTCAGAAAGTGCAGCCTTTGCAAAGATGAGAAGATAGAAGAGCAAAGTATTAAAATACACACACACACACACACACACACACACACACACACACACACACACACACACACACACACACACACACACACACACTTTAATTCCAATGTCTACATCTACAGTACAACTGCAAATGAAATGTAGTATTATTTAAATATGTCTAAAAGAACTTGTACAATTAATTATTTAATTTATTGTGGTGGTTGCGCTATTGGTTTGAGGTAGTGAAGTGGTTGTGGTTTTATGCCTGCAAATATGTTGTCTGCCCCTTATGTAAAACTGTATCACTTGCCAGCATAGCTCACAACCTTTTATCACAAGAAATAAGGTCAAAGCAAAAATAATTAGGGTGTCAAATTATGGACACATTAAATACTGATGCTATTAACTTGGAATTTCTCAAAACATATCCAATTTTAGGAGGTACAGAGCAAACCACTGAACAAAAAATTAGGGGCAGTTGAGAGTTATGCTTGCCATCTTTGCGGATCTATCTCCATTATAGTTACATGTACAGATTTCTAAAAACCCTGATGATTTATTGAATCCTTTGGTGGAAAGGGTGGAGCAGCCTAGATTTGTATTTAGAGCATCATAACAACCATTAGTCACCAGTAAACGTTGCAGCTGCCTGAGAAGCCTTGCTCATTTGGACCCCAAATAGGAACTGCACCTTATGTACTTTTATCATCCTTTGATCTAAATACAGATGTTAGTGCAGCACTTTTCATTTTCAATAGATAGACATGAATGCTAGTAATGCGATAAGGAAGCTCAGCACAAATATAAATCTGATGTTATAGAAACAAAGTCCACTCCATCTGAAGTCAGTCAGTTCAAGTGAAGTTCATTTTTTAATCATCTTTATTGAATTATCAATTATGACAGAGGCTATCATACATTTATATAAATGAGAATAAACCATATTGACATATCCTCAGTTACAAACATAATACATCAAATAAAATCTGCACACTCATTGTCAAGCCAGCACTACATAGCTCATTCAATCCCTGCTTTCTCTTAAACCTCATTCCCACTCCAAAACATTATTCTGCATGTATTATTACCACAATTCCCATTTTTCCTATTAATCTGCACCTGCTCCTTTCCAAAGGTTTCACCTCCAGTTCTTTTATGTCTATATTCACTGCTTTAAATATGGTTTATTTAGACTGATTTTCATTTTCTAGTAATTGCTTTTTTGGCAGCCACCAGAATTAAACTTAGCAAAACTTTACTGTGTCTAGACAATTCAGATCCTGTATCCCAGCGCAAAAAAAATAATTTCCCTAGTCATACCAATTTGCTGTCCAAGTACTTCTGACAGAGTAGTTTGCATGGAATTTTTAAAGCCTGCCAACACATTACACTTCCAAAAAATATGTTCCCAATTACCTGTTTCTTCTCAATCACACCTCCAACATTTACAATCTACCCGAGGAAAAATTCTTTGGAGTCTGCTTGGGATATAAAAATACCTGTGTAAACACATCCACCCAAATATCCTAAATCTTCTAGACATTTACCAGTGCCGCTTCATTTTAGAATGACAGCATTAAAGTTGTTATAAGTATTCGTCGTCACTGGTATAGGTAAGCATACACCATGTAAACCATGATGTAGACTAAAAATTGTTCATTTTTTGCAGCGAGATGTGGGAGGATTTTTTTAATTGAGATACTTAACAATGGTTTATGGTTTATGTTAAATGACTTTTTTGGGGGTTGGTAGTGGCTAACTTTGTGGAGAGTTAGAGCACTTTCTATAAGCTGGTAAAAGATTCCAAAAATCTTGACTATTCCTTCCCGAACTTCAGTATTCCCTTAGTGAGTTAACTTAATATGTTTGGGTGGAGGGATTGCCTGTCTTCCCCAGTGGAGTAAAGTATCCTACAGGGCTCTGTCCTGAGGCTATTTCTTTTTGGACTAGTTACTTAGACATACATGTGGGAAGCGGGCTCTGGATATCCAGATATGCTGCTAAATGTGTACAGGGTACATAAGTTCATTGGTTCATAGGTAATTACTAGGCCAATGACTCTTAAGGGCCTTGTAAAGCCTAGCCATGATTCCCAGCTGTAGTGGACAGGGTTTTATACCCAGCTGTAGTGGACAGGGTTTGATTCCCAGCTGTAGTGGACAGGGTTTGATACCCAGCTGTAGTGGACAGGGTTTGATTCCCAGCTGTAGTGGACAGGGTTTGATTCCCAGCTGTAGTGGACAGGGTTTGATACCCAGCTGTAGTGGACAGGGTTTGATTCCCAGCTGTAGTGGACAGGGTTTGATTCCCAGCTGTAGTGGACAGGGTTTGATACCATAGGTTTTTATATGGAGTATATATAACTTTGCCTTGAATGGTGAAGCATTTCCAAGCTTTCATTTTCTAGTAGATACAAAGATGCCATAATTACTCCAGTAAAATAATACAGTTCTTCAAAGATAGTGGCAAAACATAATTACCTTGTACAATGTTGACTTCAGTCCTTCTCTAATGTAGAAGTTTGGCTCAACAACTCATAACTCCTGCTGAATCCAATACATAAATAACTACTACTGTTCACCCCGACTCTCTCTCTCTCATCCCAAAAACCTATCTTCAATATACTATTATCCAGCAAGACCAATATAGAACTCATATCCCACACCAAACTATTAGATGTCGTTATAGATGAGCACCTGAAATTTGATCTCCACCTTCAATCAGCCATAAAGATTTCACACCAAAAGCTAGGCTGCCTCTATGAGTAAAACCCTACCTTACTGGCTCTGTTAGACAAAACAAAGCCACTTCCTTTCAACTCCTCACCCTATTTTGTGCCTCTCCTATCTTAACCAATCTCAACTCATGTCTATCAGTCCAACTTGAACAATGCTACAAAAAGTAATCAAATTTACCACCAAAGAAAAATACCATAATCATTGTTAGCTACAGATCCCCCACCAGGATCTAAGAAAAGCACCCGCCTACTTGGACGTACTAGGGTCACTCACTATACAGCCAAACACTTCAACTATCCTTCCATCATCTGGGAAACATACATGAGCAGATACATGCTCACCCTGAGGTTCCTGGACTTTATCAATAGAAATGCCCTGGAACAGCTAGTCTGCAGCTCCACAAGGGGCTCAAATGTCCTATACCTAGTACTCACCAACATGGGAGGTCGCTGCACTACTCCCTGTGTGTTGCCCTCCTTGGTAAGGTCAGACTATAATTCTGTCTCATTTGAAGTAATGATCAGACCCGACACCCCCACAGGAGCAAGAAAACTGAAAAATTTCTCCAGCGCAAACTACAGTCTACTAAGCAATGATATAAAAAGTTTCAACCCCCCTGCTAACACAAAAAACAATGACTCCTATGCAGAGGAATACACAAATACCCTGTATAACCACCTAAACAACTGTATAGACTCATCTGTACCTAGTGGGATCAAAACAAGGTCATCCCGAAAAAAACAGGGCGCCCTGGTGGACCTCAAGTATTAACAGGTTATATAACAAAAGGAAGAAACTGATGTCTAAGAACAAGAGGGAACTTACTCATCAGAAGAAGAAGAACACCCGCCACAGCTTGAACAAACAAATCAGATATCTAGTAAAGTCCTCTAAAGCTAGTTATGAAGCTAAATTAGCATCCCTAGCTAAGGATAATCATAAGGCATTCTTTAGTTATGTCCAAAATATAAAACGGAATGACCAACCATGTGCTGCACTTATAGTGGACAGTACCTCTCATACTAAACCTGAAGAAATTGCCAACCTGCTAGCTGACAGTTTTTGTGCAAACTTCACCCCTCTGTTCCCACCAGCCATACCCCAAAGCATTCCTAACACCAGTCTTCTACCTAGTATTTCCAAAGAGCAGGTCATATCCACGCTCTCCAAGGCCAAAAACACAGCATCTGTGGGACAAGATAACATCCCAGGCTGGTTACTAAATCTAAAACAAGATCTAGCATGACCACTTGGCATTCTTTTTAACATCAGCCTGAAGACTGGCTTTGTTCCAGCAGAGTGGAGAACAGCAACAGTAATCCCCTTGCACAAAGGGGGTCCATCAACTGACCCTGGGAATTATAGGCCCATAAGCCTAACCAGCCTTATCTGCAAGGGAATGGAAAGAATCATCATGGACCTTATTAACAAGAACATTGGTAACCTTCAAACTCTTGACCCACCCCAGCATGGCTTTGTTCAAAGTAGATCATGCTTATTGACCCAGGTGGACTTCGTTGAGAATGTCACCAAAGCCATGGATGAAGGAAAACAGTACATGCTGCCTATCATGACTTACGTAATGCTTTTTGACACAATCCCCCACTCAGATATCATTGAGAAACTCTCCCAGCTGGAGATTAATCCATACATCACTAGAAGGGTAGCTAACTGGCTCACCAATGCATACCGTCAAAATTGGGGATTCCATCTCTACCAGCAGACCAGTGGCATACCACAAGGATCTGTGCTGGGCCCTCTACTGGTTGGAATCTACATATATATATATATATATATATATATATATATATATATATATATATATAGAGAGAGAGAGAGAGAGAGATTGAATAAAGCAATTAGCGTTTATGCATCTAAAATTGTAAAAGCAATACCATTTACCATTTACATTAAATACCAGTTATGCAAAGTATGGACATGTATGGGTTAAAATGCAACGGGCGACAACACCAGCTCTTTTGTTTTCACAAGGTAAGAATATACAGCACAGTATGTAGAAAAACAAGTTCTCTGAGGACAGGTGACAAATGTCAGAGAACAATGAAGGGTGCAGGAAGCTAACTTTAAAACAAATGGTATGATATGAATAAAAACCTGTTTAATAATCATATCGCTGCAAAAGTAATTTATCCTGATAACATTATGAGAGGAGAACTTATGATTGATGTCAAAAGATCAGAGTGCATTTGGTCATTCCATTTGCATTGCATCTCGTTATGTTTTGTAAATACTTTTAGCATGAAGCACATAAGTCATGTCACCTTCCAGTCATTCTGCAAATGCTCTCAGCAGTAATGTATTTTGTATATAAGCTCAGGGGAATAAGACATGTGAAATACATTTGGACCTGATTTTATGTAATTAGATTCATTAATAAGGACACCTTCATGGTTAGTTTTTAGACTAGTACAATGAGTTTTTATCCCCAACAGTACACTGTATTTATTTTTAGAGTTAATTGTATGGGTATCCATCAGCGGAGTGTTTAGGAATATAAACTGTGCCACTAAGCTAAATAAACAGTCTCTAATGAGGAAATGATGGTTCAGGTAATACATATACAGATGATTTTTTTATATCACTATATTATTTTTTTTTTACTAATGCTGCAGTGACCCAACACAGTATTAACTGTCACAAATTCCCTAACATTATGTCTTCATATTTGTTTAAGGTTTTACATAGTGAAGACTCTAGCTTGGCTGGGTCTTTCTTTCATATTTTACATATTTGTACCTGGAAAACTATATGAGAATACACATAAAGTACTTCACCAACTTAACAAGCACAGAACAGTCAGTCCAATGGAACAGAAGCAGGTTTTATAATGGCTCCTTTGGCAACTTAACTCTGGGTTTGAATATGTTGATAACTTGTTGACAAAAGATTGAGGGCCCAGAGCAAATGCATTCCTGTGTTGGGTATGGGTGTGGGGGTTGAGAGGCTTCTGACACATGTCCTAGGTGCAGTAATGGCTACAGATGAAAATACAACAACAGGTACTTAGGAGGGCAGAGAAAGCAAAGTAGGGTGTACATATGGAAGCATAAATTGCTGGAAGGAACTGACAATACAGACGTGGAATCACTACAAGCTTGACAGTACAGCACCAAGTACATTTCAGTAAGGGTATTCTCCAAAAAGATAGAAGATTCTCATGATGAAGGGATATTCCAGAGAAACTGACACAAAATATGAGACTGGCCATAGTTTAATGCTGGAAGTCATGCCTCTCAACTATCCAGAACTTTGCAGAATGTCTAGATTTTTACCTCATATTTTCGGTCCATTCGTCATGAAAATGTGTTTTTTCTGTGAAATTATTGAAGACTGAGATTAATAAATAATAACATACATTTGAATGTAAGACCTCATATCCTAGAGAAAATGCATGTTCATGCAAAACCTCTTATTATACCAACTTTATAAGAACAATACTTAAATCTGTCCCCGATTTTGGGCCCTTTGTCTCCCCCATTGTTTTTGGCTTTGTCCAGAATTCTTGTGCTAAGAAGTTGTGAGGTATGTGGGGGGAGGCTTATTCTTGAAACTTTAACCCCACCACAATGGGTCATACACAAAAATAAGCTTGTTCTTTTCAATTAATACCTTTCAAATAAATTGAAAAATGTAAGACATTTAAATTTAGCCCTCAGTGCTCTACATGCATTTCCAAAATACACCAATATTCCAATACGCCACTAAAAGGTAGAATGGATCATGCTATCTCTAATAGAACCAAGGATGCTATCCTCCAAAAAAAGGAAGCCAATCTGGTGGTCCTCTGCCATAAACAAACTCTACAACAGAAGAAACTGTTGCAAAAAAAAGAGTAAAATCCCATGACTGGAGGAACTCTCTGGTCAACCTCATTAAGAAGCTGAGATCCCTCATAGAAATCATCCAAAGCTAGTTACAAAAACAAAATTGCCACTGACTCTAAAGACAACCACAAAGCATTGTATAGCTATGTCAAGAATCTCAATGGCAACACTCAGATCTACTCTTTTTTAAAACAGTTTTATTGATTTTGATTATAATGAAAACAATCACATAGACATATATAAGATAATTTACATTATAGATTTACAAATTGATAACATATATTTAAAGCATTTAAATATGAATATACGAATAACAAAGCAAACAAACTAAAGTATGTACCTAGACATCCAGTATTTATACATTAACATACACTATAACCTTCCTTTTGTAACTTGTTCTCATGAATGACAAGGAAAGTCAATTACCTTTATGCGAAATTATCATTTTTTCCAACATATTTTGTAAGTTAACCCATAAATAATATTCATATGTCTTTCTAGAAGTTCTAGAGGTTATGCTTCTTATCTGTAAATGACTAACTTCTTTTAATAAATTAGTAAACTCAGAGAATGTACGAGGATGTTTTGAAATCCAATTTGTTGTTATGATCTTTCTAGCCACTGCCAATATAGTCCATAGTAATGAGTGTGTGGTTTTCCTAACACATTGTGGAACAGGTATATTGAATATGATTAATGATTTATTCAATATGAAGTTGTCTGAAAAAAGTGCTTGTAAAAAGTCATTTACTTTATTCCAAAATATATTTAAGGTTGGACAGTAAAAAACATATGTGCCCAGTTAATATCTACATTAGAGTTGCATCTATTACAGATGTTCTGTTTTTTATTAATTTTGTCCATTATTTGTAGTGTATAAAAGGATCTATTCATGAATCCCCATGTGTAAATCTTCCATTTGATTGTAGCATATTAATCTTATTTTGCTCATTTGGGGAATTATGAGTAATTAAACTATAATAATTCCAGTGGTTATGTATGCAAGAAAATGTTTCTTCTCTTAAAAGTCTATAAATAAAGGAGAGACTACCTGAACATGTGTGCTGGTGTAATAATGTTGATTGAAGAAATTGTAATAATATCCTGGTGTCATGTTTGCTAGTTGATGAAGCTGGTTTCACCTTATTATCAAGATATAGTATAAGTGTTTGTATATCTAACCATGAGGAATTATTAAGTTTATATTCCTGTATAATATGATCCATTGAACTAGTCTTGTATTCATAAGTTAGCTGGAACCAGTATTTGAGTTCATTGTTTTTCAGTTCAGAAATTTTGTTAATATCTGAGGTAACAAAAGTCTCTTGTGTATATGCTATAGGAAATAACAAAAAAAGTAGTCTTTATATTTAACACTCAGATCTGCTCTGAGTTACAGCACAATGGCACTAAATATACAGAACCAACTGATATTGCCAACATCCTGGCAGATAGGTTCATTGCTAACATTACCCTCCCCCTCACCCCCTAGAGGGCCCATCTCTATACCGGAAGAATGCAAAGTTCCTGTAATCGTGGCTGCACAGGTAAAAAACACATTCTCCAAAGCCAAGAACACAGCATCCATGGGACCTGACAATATCCCAGGCTGCCTTCTACACGAACTACAGAATGAACTGGCACCCTACCCAAGTACCATGTTCAGTCATAGTCTCACCTCAGGCTTTGTGCCCACTGAATGGCGCACCGCAACGGTTATCCCACTCCACAAAGGGGGATCCACGATGGACCCAGGGAACTACCGCCCCATTAGCCTGACGAGCCTGGACTGCAAGGCCATGGAACGTATCATCATGGAACTCATAAACAGAGACATTGGTAATCTCCAAACTCTAAACCCTACCCAGTTCGGATTTGTAAAAGGCAGATCATGTCTCCTAAACCTGATTGACTTCACACAGCTTATCTAGATCTCGCCAAGGCGTTTGACACCATCCCCCACTTTGGAATTATAGATAAGCTCACTAAACTAGGTATAAATCCCTATGTCACAAAATGGGTTGCCAACTGGCTCACGGACAGTACCCACACTGTGAAAGTAGCGGACTCCAAATCCGACTTCAGACCAGTGACAAGTGGAGTACCACAGGGTTCAGTCCTGGGTCCTCTCCTGTTTGGTATCTACTTCTCTGAAGTACAGGCTAACGCAGAAGGTCTTTGGCTAACAAAGTTTGCAGATGACTGCAAACTAGGAGCCATAATCGAAACTCCTAATGATGTGGACATACTACAAAAGGGCTTCACTGAGACAGATACCTGGTGTCATAGCCATGGCCTGAAGCAAAATGCCAAAAAGTGTATTGTCATCCCCTTTGGTAAAAACTCTGCACCCATGAACTACCACATAGCTGGTAGTCTACTTAATGCTGAAAATGTGATAAGAGACCTTGGGACAGGTGGACAGTAGTCTCCCCTTTGATAATCACATCAACACAGTGATCAGGAATTCCTTCTACATGGCTTACCTCATCACAAAAGGTTTCTCATCCAGAAAAAAAGAGGTAATTGTTCCCCTCTACTCATCACTCATTAGACCCATTATAGAGTACAATGCCGCTTTTGGTATGTACCTCACAAGACATCTACAACAACAGGAAAGGCCACAGAAATACCTCACAAAGACAATTACTGGCCTCAAACAGATGCCCTATGCAGACCGTCTCAAAAACCTCCAGCTTTACTCTGTCACATATCGCCTACTCATAGGTTCATAGGTTGGTACTAGGCTGTCGACCCTAGGGCCTATACAAGCCTAGCCATAACAATTCCCTGGCTATTTCTTCCCACACTATTTACTTCCCTTGACCCCTGTCTAGCAGGGTGACTGACATGATCCCTGGGGTGAATTTCCTTTCTCCCATCCAGTCATCAAGGTTCCTTTTGAAGAGGGCCAAAGAGGCACTCTGCTTGACATGTATGGGCAATCTGTTCCAGAGTCTGGGAAGTCTCTGGGTCAGGAACCTATCCCTCCAGCATATTTTATTTATTGTGATGACAAGATTTAGATCCCTGGTGTGTGTGGCGCTGTGGGATTGGGATTTCTTTAAGTGTAGCATGTCCAACAGCTCTGGGTTTGACATGGCCTTGTATGTTAAGCAGAGATCGCTTTGGAGAAGACGATATGCGACAGGGTATAGCTGGAGTTTTTTAAGGTGGTCAGCATAGGGCATCTGCTTTAGGCCTGTGATTCTTTTAGTGAGGTATTTCTGCAGCCTTTCCAGTTGTTGCAGATGTCTTGAGAGGTGCATAAAAAAATGGGGCGTTGTATTCTATAATGGGTCTAATGAGGGATGAGTACAGTGGGACAATGACCTCCTTTTTTCTGGATGAAAAGCCCTTAGTGATGAGGTGTGTCACACAGAAGGATTTCCTGACTGTTGTGGCGATGTGGTTATTGAAGGTGAGACCACTGTCCACCTGTGTCCCTAAGTCTCTTATCACACTTTTGATGTTTAGTGTACTGCCACCTATGTAATAATTCACGGATACATGTTTTTTCCCAAAGGGGATAACTATACATTTCTTGGCATTGAGCTTGAGCCCATGGCTCTGACACCAAGCATCTGTTTCTGTAAGGCCCTTTTGTAGAGTATCCACATCATTTGGGGATTCAATAATGGCTCCTAGTTTGCAGTCATCTGTGAACTTTGTTATCCAGAGTCCCTTAGTGTTGGCCTGTACTTCAGAAAAGTAGATGCCAAACAAGAGAGGTCCCAAGACTGAACCCTGAGGTACTCCACTTGTCACTTGTCTGGAGCTGGATTTGGAGTCAGCTACTTTTACAATGTGGGTTCTGTCAGTAAGCCAGTTGGCAACCCATCGAGTGATGTAGGGATTAATGCCCAGCTTAGTAAGTTTATCTATGATTCCAGAGTGGGGGATGGCGTCAAAGGGCTTGGCAAGGTCCAGATAGGCTGTGTGGACTGTCTTACTCTCATCCACAGCTCTGGAGACTGATTCAAAGAAGTCAATAAGGTTCAGGAGACAAGATCGGCCCTTCACGAACCCAAACTGGGTGGGGTCCAGTGTTTTAAGGTTGCCAATGTCTTTGTTTATAAGTTCCATGATAATTCATTCCATGGCCTTGCAGATCAGGCTCGTCAGACTGATGGGGTGGTAGTTCCCGGGATCCAAGGTGGATCCCCCCTTGTGGAGTGGGTTAACTGTAGCTGTGCGCCACTGAGTGGGCACAAAGCCTGAGGTGAGGGTATGTTTAAACATGACACTTAGGTGAGGTGCCAGTTCATTTTGTAGTTCATGTAGTAAACAGCCCGGGATGTCATCTGGTCCCATGGATGCTGTATTCTTAGCTTGGGAGAGAGCGTTTTTTTACCTTTGTGGCCATTATTACTGGAATTTGGCAATCTTCCAGTATTGAGATGGGCCATTTAGGGGGTGAGAGGGGGGTGAAGTTGGCACTGAATCGATCTGCCAGGATATTGGCAATATCCTTCGGATCAGTATATTTAATGCCATTCTGTTGTAGCTCAGAGCAAATCTGAGCATTGCCATTTAGATTCTTGACATAGTTATAGAATGCCTCGTGGTTCCCTTTGGAATCTTTGTCAATTTTATTTTTGTAACTAGCTTTGGAGGATTTTATGAGGGATCTCAGCTTCTTACTGAGGCTGGTAAGGGAGTTTTTTGCATCCTGGGATTTTCCTCTTTTCTGCAACTTTTTTTCCTTTTGTTGTAAAGTTTGTTTATGGCAGGGGACCACCAGATTGGCTTCCTTTTTTTGGAGGAGAGCATCTTGGTTCTATTTGGGATGGCGCGATTCATGCATGAGTGGATGTGCTCGTACAGTGCCTTAGTGTAGGACTCAGCAGTCGAACTTTCAGTTCCCGTCTGCATGGGTGTCATGAAATTTGTAACTTCTGACTTGAGTAGCATGAAGTTGGCCTTGGAGAAGTTTTTTATGGAGGTTTCCTTACTGGGGGGTGGGGGTGGGATGTGGATGTTAAGGGTGATTAGCTTATGGTCTGACCTGACCAACGAGGGGGTGACCATAGGTGTGGAGCATCAATTTCCTATGTTGCTAATGACCAGGCTAGGATACTGGAGCCCCTGGTAGGACTATGGATTAGTTGATCCAGGGCATTGGAATTTATGAATTCCAAGAACCGTTGGGCAAATGTATTGGTGCACGAGTAGTTTTCCCAGTTAATGGCAGGGTAGTTGAAATCAGCCAGTATTAAGATGTTTGGCTGTAGATTAATATTTTCCAGCATGTTTAGAAAGGTGTAGTGTGAATCTTGGGGAATGGTGGGGGTTCTGTAGCAAGCTACAATTTGGATTGCAGTCTTACCTAGTGTTAGTTGCACCTGGAGAATTTCAGACGCATTGTGTTGGGCAACTAACCTGGTGGTGTGAATATCCTTGGTGAATATGGACACTCCTCCACCTTTAGTGTTTCAATCCTGGTTTGGTAGCTGAAAAGTGTGGTAAGCGTTGTAGCCTGGTATTGCAGGGGTGCTCTCTGGAGCCTTGAACCAGGTCTCAGTTACTGCACAGATATCGATGTTCTCCATTTTTAGGAGTACCTCGAGAGAGTGCATTTTGAGGTTTAGACTTCTAGCATTGAGTAACATTACCTTCAGATTTTGCATGCTTGTATCTGTTACGGTGGTGGTTTTGTCCTTTGAACTTTGCCTAAAAAAGGCACTATAGGAGTGGCAAGAGCCTTAGCCAGTAACCTGAATCCCAGGGGCGACAGGTGCAGACCATCTCTGGCAAAGCATTGTGGTCTGTCGATCATGTTGTCCCAGGCAGACAGATACTGGATCTCCTTTGAATGACACCAGAAGCTTAGCCAATTGTTGAAGTCAATCATTTTGTCCTTATATTGTGGTATCATTCTGGGTGAAGGCAGGATGCTACTCAGGGCTAGGGTCATACCTGCTTGGGCCACATGATCCGAGAGTTCTTCCATGTCTCTTTTCATGTATTTCAGGGAGGTACGTCTCAAGTCATTCACTCCAACATGGACAATGACAGAGTCATATTTGTACTTGTTGTGGAGTGACTTAAGTGCATGAGTCATGTGGCTGATCCTGGCACCCGACAGGCAGCTCACTGTAATTTTCTCCTTGTTCAGCCTGGTGAGTGGGACATCAGTGTGCCTGACTATAGAGTCACCTATGACTAAAGTGTTAGGTACGTTGTCTTGCCTTATTGGCTGTTGCTGGGTGGCACACTCTGCCTAATATACAAAGCTATGTCAAACCCAGAGCTGTTGGACTTGCTCCACTTAAAGATATTCCAATTCCTCCGAGCTACACGCTCTAGGGACCTAAACCTTGTCACCACAATAAACAGAACATGCTAGAGGGATAGATTCCTGTCCCAGAGACTTCCCATACTCTGGAACTGACTACCTATCTATGTCAAACAGAGCTCCTCATTAGCACTCTTCAAGAAAAATCTTGATGATTGGATGGGAAATAGGAAATTCACCCCAGGGATTACTTCTGTGGCTCTGCTCGACAGGGGCACAGGAAAATAATTTTCTTGGGTGGTGAAAGCCAGGGTACATTTTTGGCTAGGCTTATATAGGCCCTAGGGCCAATAGCCTAGTACCTACCTATGAACCTATGAACCTATGAACATCAGTGAAGAATGCCAGAAAGTAAAAGTGTATGTTTCTGTCTGCTGTCAGCACCACATATCACCAGAACCTCCTTGCTGGTACTAAGGTTCTTTAAGATCCTCAACCACCTTTAATGAAGTGGCAGAAACGTTGCAACCATTTATGTCTGCTGCTCAACCAGCTTACTGATTACATGGAGATAGGTAGATACTGAGCAGACAGAAAGGTGGTGCAAGATGTCTGCCAAATGCATGTAATACATGTGATGCCAAAGAACCTTTTGTGAAAATCATGCTCCCTGGAAACTTATATATGCCTGTCAATGTGTCTACTGACACCTGGGACATTGCAGCACATTACTGATGATACTGTTGATTTGTGACACCTGGGACATTGCAGCACCTTACTGATGATACTGCTGATTTGTCCCAGACTACTGTGTCCCACATACTGGGTAAATACCTTTCAAGAACATCTGCCAAATGTCATACAGCAGTGAAAGGCATGTATAAAGCACCTTCTCAGAAATTTAGGAGACACTGAGAGTACTCAGATCAAGGCCCGATCTGGAGAAGACATAGACACCTGTGTCATCTGAAAGCAATGGTACTCAATCAACCCCCAGGTGTTACAAAGAGTGGATGGCATAACTGATATATTTGTCTGATACCTTGGCACTGTTCATGACACACACACGTACACTCACACACACACACACACACACACACACACACACACACACACACACACACTTGCATGGCACACAGACACGCTCGCAAACACATACACACGCACACATTCATGGCATGCAGACACACACAAACACACGTATACACACATGCATGGCACAAAGACACACACAAATGGACATATGCACACACACACACACACACGCATGGTGCACACACACACACACACACACACACACACACACACACACACACACACACACACACACACACACACATGACATACAGACACACACAACCACCCACACACCCTCACACACACAAGGAGAATGGAGTTGTATTGCAACATCAGTGACAATTTTTTTGCAAAGCATTACATTGCTCCAAATACATTGAGACGCACTCCATCAAAACTCCATATAAAGACAAAATTACAGCTTGTTTTGGAGGAGGATCCCTTTCTGCACACACCCACACCTTTGCATCTCTAAATATACTAACAACAAGATTACACAAGAGTGGGTAAAGATAAATTTCCTTACACCCACTGATACATGATCTGACTCATTAATAAAGACTCTGTAATACAGAATCTACTCATTGATATGACAAGAAAATCAGCATTTTTTATGTTAGGGGCAAGCACTCAACATCCTCACATGAGGTCTGTGTCACTCACATCCCAGGATCTCTAAACATACTAATTCCAACACCAAGCAACACTAGGGATAAAGAGAAACTTCCTTACCCTCACAATAACCCAATCTTGTTGAGTAGCAAAGTCAAGATTGAACTAATCTGGTAATTGGTGAAACCTATCAAACAATTACAGCCATAATCAAACAATAAACAATAAACCAAATGGCTCCCATGAGAATATGCAAAGCATATCAAAGATCTGTTATTGTACGGATCTCAAATGATTACCTTATCAAGAAGCAGCTGAACACAGTAATGAAAACTATAGCAATGAATTTTGTGAGGAAAGCATAGTGTAATGCCCTAACAGAAAATATTCTTTCCTTGCAGGCAATAGTGACTACCCACTACAGCCAAAAATCATGAAACTCATCCACAACCCATGCTTTGTTGAAAAGGAAAGATTTACTGAGGCACGCCATCATATCAGGGCAGTACATGAACAAATGCCTGGATTGCTAAAATCTTGGTAAGAATGCCGAATGCTTTGAAGGTTCCCTCTGGTACATGTCTGAAAAAATGTCTTGGATGCCACGTTGCATAGTATAATAATAAAGCATGGGATGTGGTATATTCCCACATAGCCATCTGAAAAATTTTAAAATGCCACTGGTAGGTAGTTTGTGTTGCTGTCAACAAATGCAGTGACAATGTATGACTATGTTTCTCTTGTTACAAAAGTCCCCTTCTAAAGATAAAGACTACAAGTAAGGAGTGCAGCTTTCACTGGATGGTGAGTTAAAAGTGCTTGAGGTCACCTCTGAAATGACACAGTGTTTCTTTTAAAAAGTACTCACAGTCCTAATCTGCTGTGCAGGATCTATGCAGTAAGAGGAAAGGAAAAAAAAATAAATCAAAGACGCTTTGTATTGCAAAGTGTGACACTGTAACTGAAGGACAGACCCATGAACAGGTAGAAAATGTGCCTTTCCAGAGGGAATGACTGATTGCTTCATCTGCCAAACACTACTGTATTATGTTTAGGCATTTCACATACAGCCCTTTAGAATGTACAAATCATACTTTTAACTTCTTTGTTTAAGGACTGTGGACAAAGCTATAAATAACTGGGTGTCAATGATTTAACTTCAAGGACAATATGTGAAAATATTACACTAATTTACTTAAGAAAGCAGGTATAAACCTAGCCTTGAGCAGCATTTTAGCATCACTAAGAATGATTCCACAATAGAAACAAAGTATTATTAACCTCAACAACTGGTTTAACCTTTGGAGTCATTCAAAAGAGTCCAATAGGCAGGGAGGAGATGTTAGACAGTCCTAACCACTTTGCCAGGGATGGCCTGCACCTATCCCCTAATGTTTTCATATATTGTCTAAATCATTGTTCACCCACCATGCCTTTTTATGCAATGTCTGTCCTCTAAAGTTTCCAACATTAAAAAAAAAAAAAATCTGCATAACATAAAGGTATTGCTGCTCAATACTAGCAGCCTTAATAAAAAACTTCACTTCCTACAAGCATTTCTTACCCTGGATAACACAGATACAAGCATCATTAAGGAGACCTGGTTTAAGACCGTTGAGAACACTCCATCAGTGTCGGATTACAACTCCTACTACACTTTCAGGCACACTGCACCAGATGAAGACATTAAAGGTAGCGGTGTCTCCATATCTGTTAAAAAAACAAACAAAAAAAAAAAACACAGAAAAACAAGATAAAAATATGGAGCTCCTCCACATCTAAATTAACCTTAACAAGACCCCATATCACATTGTGGCTAACTATAGGACCCCTCTTATGTTCCTGTCAGTCTATAACTCATCCCTAACTAGTATGGAGTCCCTGTGCATTAAGGCAAACACCATTCCCCTAGAGGACTTCGACTACCCCTCCATTACCAGGAGAGGTATACATCCTTTAGCATGTATGCCCAGAGATTTTTGGACTTCATCACTCCATACCATAAGAAAGGGTAATAAAATCCTCCTTACCAGTTGCAACTCCCTCCCTGGTTATATTGGACCACAAATCAGTCACATTCACCTTAAGATTGAAGCCAGAAGCACCATTCAATATCTTGGTATTTAACGATTATGTAAAGGCTAATCTACTGAAACTTACCGATGACTTGGCTAAATTCAACATCCTCTTCCTACGTGATGACCGCACTGCCTATGCAAAATCCTTAACTGACAAATATTTTGCACATGTGACTAGCTGCATAGATGCATCAGTTTCCCTCCAAAGTAAACAGAATGCTAAATTCAAAAATAAACCCTGTGGTGTAATCTAAATATAATCAGGCTGTATAATAAAAGAAAAAAAAGTAATTGGCATTTTGCTGGCTGGCTCAATGTAGCCATGTTAAGGGATTGTGGTCTGTCACTACAGTGCATTTCCTTTCGTACAGATAAGGCTGCAGGTGAAAAAAAAACAAAGCTCTTGTTAAACCTAACAGGAAACTCTGGACTCTGATAAAAGCCAAAGCCAGATATGAGGTAAAAACTACCACTTAGGCAAAGGACAACCACAAACCATTCTTTAGCTGTGTTAGATACCTCAGAAAGAATGCCCAGCAGTGTGCAGGGCTAATAGTAAATGTTGTCACATACAAGTACTCAGAGCACATAGCCAATCTACTGTCAGATAAATTTAGTTTTAACTTCACCCCCCTCCTCTCCTTCATTCCCAGCTCTCATACATTCATCTAGACCCCACCTCAAATCTCCCATGAACACAGCCTCAAGGCAATATCCAAGGCCATGAACACTGTATCTGTGGGGCCTGATAACATACTGGGCTGCTTACTGGTCAGCCTGCAACAATATCTGTCAGACCCCTTACATAGGCTATTTAGTATGAGCCTCCAAACAGGCTATGTGCCGGACAAATGGAGAACAACAACTGTCATTGACTTGCATAAATGTGGGTTGTAAATTGACCCAGGAAATTAAAGACCCATAGGTCTGACCAGCCATATCTTTATGGCTATGAAAAGGATCATTACAGCATATCTAGACCACACAAAGGTGTTTGTCACAATTCACACCCAGGTGTCATAGATAAACTATCCCAGCTAAATGTTAATCCCTATGTAATTCATTGGATAGCAAACTAGGTCACAAATACAACCCAGAAAAATTAGCGTTGGCTGTTCTACTTTCTCCATAAACATGTCACTAGTGGTGTACCCCAGGTGTCAGTCCTTGGGCCACTCCACTTTGGCATTTACTTTTTGGAGGTCAAAGCTACTGTTAAGGGGTTATGTATGACTGAGGCTGCAGACAGGTGCCATTATAAGTTCCACTAAAGATACCAAAATCCTCAAGAGTGCCTACTCCAAACCAAACGCTGGCATCAAAACCATGGACTAAAGCTGAATGCAAAGAAATGTATAATAGTATCCTTCAGCATGCAAGAAGTCACACTGACAGCACACTCCTGAAAACAAGCTGATCTAGTAATTAGGGACCTGGGAACCTATGTAGACAACAAACTGTCCTTCAATCACCACATGCCCACTATTGTAAGAAAGTGCTTTTTAATTGCACAGCTTATTACTAAGGGTATAGTGTCCAGGACCAGACATATGATCCTTTCACTGTATTCTGCCCTCATAAGGCCAGTCATTGAGTTTAATTCTCCCTTTGGTATATATCTGTCCAAACATGTGAGCAGCCTTAAGAATGCCCACAATGCTTTCTTACAAAGAATATCAAGGTCCTAAGTCATAGAAACTATGCAGACCATCTAAAAGCCTTGTTCCACTTCTTAGTGTCATACAGACTACTGAGGGGTGATCACTGCCTCATATTCAGTCTCAGCAGACCCTATCCAGCTAGTTGTACTGTACATTTGCAAGTCCAATGAGGCCATAAACAGTTGCTCAGAATCTTAATCTCTTTTGGAACTTAAACAGAACATGTAGGAGCTGTGATGACCCACCACTGGACCAGTAATCAAGGAGCATCAGTCCTCATCGCTAGCACCTGTGCATGACATTTACTGGGAGGATAACAGGAACATACACAGTATTTCCAGATGCAGCTCTCTGCATCAAGTGCAATTTCCCTTAGGAGCACACAAAGACCACAGTCAGTCCAGGGCTGGCTTCACCCTCTTTCTTCAGATCCCCAATAAGACTCCTCACTGCCACAGCTATAGAGCTGAGTCCTTAGCCAGGGTTTCAAACCAGAGCTTTGTATCCCTGCCCAAGTAGATGACAGACACACTCTTGGAGATTTGTTTTACACACACACACACACACACACACACACACACACACACACACACACACACACACACACACACACACACACACACACACACAGCTGGGAAAGGCTGGCATGGGCTTACTAGCTATGCCCCTTTCTGTCCCAACTATAAGGTAGTTATCCACTGCCACCAGAACCCCTCACCAGCTGCTTTAAGGTCCTTAACAAAGGGTGTCCAATTTTCCTGTGTAATATTAATACAAATGGTAGCTTGACCAAGAGCAAGGGTATTAGGAGTGGCCCACACAGTGTCACCCAATAAATATGCAAGTACTCTCAAAACCTGAATATCTCTACAAAGATCAGCCACAATGAAAAGTTTAAATACATTTAATAATAAATAATAAAAGAACAAGACAATGCTAAATATATATTCACAGTGACATCAGAGTTCAAAACTGCAGGAAATATATAAAATAACATTGCAGGACAGGCTCAGACAAATAAATGAAAAACAATATCTAAGCTAAGCTTCACTATATTCCTAACTGTATCTAAGAGACCTACTATACCCTAATAACTTACTTAATGGAGCAAGGCAGACAATGTTGTGAGTAGTCCTTCTTGTTGTTGTCAGGCCCAAGACAGAATACTGAATGCTCTGTCTCTCACTAAGAGACTTCTCAAAATAATATCTAAAATATTACTGCTGGGATAGCTTGCAGGATGACATCATTTCTGGTCATCTGACTTCTAGTTCTCATGCAAACTCCCATTGCTAGCAGCTGGGAGTATTTAGCACCTACCCATAAAAATACACATACAAGGGCTTTTGCTCAGACCTTTGGCAGGTGCTGAAAGTCATAAAACAATTGCATACATCTGTGCTTCCCGAGTAGTGATTAATTCACCCCAAGGACAATACAGAAAACTTCCTAGTACAGTGAGATAGCATCTTTAAGGCCTTGCCTATAAAGTGATTTAATTTCAGATATTTTTCTAAAGTATGCTGGACTGAGGTTATCTCTCCAGTTTCTTCTCTTAAAACATACACATTCATAGGTTCATAGGTAGGTACTAGGCTATTGGCCCTGGAGCCTATACAAGCCCTGCCAAAAAGGTACCCTGGCTTTTGCCACCTAAGAAAATTATTTTTCTGTGCCACTGTCAAGCAGAGCCACAGACGTAATCCCCTGGGTGAATTTCCTATTTCCCATCCACTCATCAAGATTTTTCTTGAAGAGTGTTAATGATGAGCTTTGTTTGATATAGATGGGTAGATTGTTCCAGAGTATGGGAAGTCTCTGGGACAGGAATCTATCCCTCCGGCATGTTCTGTTTATTGTGGTGACAAAGTTTAGGTCCCTAGAGCATGTAGCTCAGAGGGATTGGGATTTCTTTAAGTGGAACAAGTCCAACAGCTCTGGATTTGACATAGCTTTGTATGTTAGGCAGAGATCACCTCTGAGTAGGTGATATGCAACGGAGTAAAGCTGGAGTTTTTTGAGATGGTTCATGAGGGCATCTGTTTGAGGCCAGTAATCCTCTTTGTGAGGTATTTCTGTGGCCTTTCCAGTTGTTGTAGATTTCTTGTGAGGTACATACCAACAGGGGTGTTGTACTCTATAATGGGTCTAATGAGTGATGAGTAGAGGGGAACAATGACCTCTTTTTTTCTGGATGAGAAACCTTTTGTGATGAGGTGTGCCATGTAGAAGGATTTCCTGACTGCTGTGGCAATGTGATTATCAAAGAACAGACTACTGTCCACCTGTGTCCCAAGGTTCAGACAGTTACAACAGTGGATGTACATTTCTGTTCTCTCCAGTAAGGCATGCTGTGCATACAGTTCAAACACAAGCACTTTATAAATACCTATTCAACACAAATGCCTATATAAATCAGTTTGATATACACATGACATACAATTCTAATACATTTGTAACACCAGCATCTTGCATGAATCAGTTCAATATTCAGTTTGATATTCACAAATGACATATAATTATTTACAAAATTCCAGCTAGCTGTGCTGGCAGTCTCTCCTTTCATCACACTTCCTCCCCCCTTCGAAGACTCAAGCTAGTTTTTCAAGTGCTCCTTTTGAGAGGGATGAGCGTATCTGGGAATACAGGACCCCATACCCTGTCTTGAGAGCCCATCTGCATTGGCATTGCTAGCCCCACTACAGTGTTGCACTGTCATATCATATGCCTGAAATCCTAGGCTTCATCTTTGTAACTTGGCATTTTGCTGGCTGGCTCAATGTAGCCATGTTAAGGGATTGTGGTCTGTCACTACAGTGAATTTCCTTTCACACAGATAAGGCTGAAGTTTCTGCAGTGCCCACACTATGGCTAGACATTCCTTTTCTACAGCTGCATAACATTCCTCCCTGGGCTAGAGCCTGTGACTGAGATATACCACTGGGTGCTCTTCCCCCTCTGAGGAAACCTGGCTGAGTGCAGCTCCCACCCCATTGTTTGAAGCATCCACCTGCACAACAAATTCTTTACTGTAATCTGGTCTGGCTAACACAGGGGGTCCTCCCAATACTCCTTTAAGCTTCTGGAATGCCTACTCATAGGCTGGGGTCCACACTACCTTATCTAGCCTGTCTTTCCTTGTCAGGTCTGTGAGGGGGAGCAGCCATGGTACTGTAATTTGGGACAAACTTTCTATAGTACCATGCTGTTCCTAAGAATGCCCTCACTTGCTTTTTGGTAACAGCTGTAGGCCATGCCTGAATGACTTCCACTTTGGGAGGTTCAGACCTGATCCTACCACTCCCCACTCTATGTCCTAGATCGGAGACCTCTGCCATACCCACCTGACACTTACTGGGCTTAATGGCCAACCCTGCCTCTGTAGTCTGCCCAGCACCTCCCTGACATGCTGAAGGTGGTCTTGCCAGGAATGGTTGTAGATGGCAATATCATGAGTTAATAGGCTCATAGATTAGTACTAGGCTAACTGCCCTTGTGGGCCATTTAAGCCTAGCCAATTACCTCTTGTGAGACTTAAACCTTGCACCTTGTGTCTGTTAGGTAAACACCTTAACCATTATGACAACCTCCCACTAAGCCTGCAGGTAAACAAGGACATAATCTCCTGCTTCTGCTAGGAAATGATCTACCAGCCTCTGGAAAATCACTACAGCATTTTTCATCCTAAAGGGTATCTTTGTGAACTCAAAGGAGTCACAAAGGCTGACCTCTCTCTAGTGCTGGGAGTCAAAGGCACCTGCCAGTAGCTTTGGTAAGATACTTAGCCCCACCCAGCTGCTCTACAGCTTATTCATCTGTCCTAGGCATGTGGTTAGCATCTGACTTTCTGTGAATATTTAGTTTCCTGTAGTCCACAGAGAACCTGGTGCTGCCATCCTTCTTTGGTACCAGCATCACTGGGGAGGCCCAGGGACTGCTGGACTCCTGGATTGCTCCCAGTTCCAACATTTCCTGTATCTCTTCCCTCAGAGTCTGTTTGACTCTCTCAGGCACCCTATAAGGGGCCTGTTTGATAGGCCTTTGTGGTCTGTATCTACAAGGTTCTGTACCAGGTGGGTACACCCTGGTTTCCCAGTGAACATGCCCCCAAACTCCTATAACACTGCTCGGATTTCTCGTACCTGGGTAGGGGATAGCTGATGGGATATTGCTACCCCTTCCATTGAGGTGTCAGTCTGAGCCTCACTGAGGAGATCAGTCACCAGATCCCCCTAAGACTCCTCCTGCCATCCATTGCAAATACTCAGCACAAGGGCCTCTCTATCATGGTAAGGTTTCGTCATGCTAACATCTTACAGTCTGTTCCCCTGCCTCCTGCCCAGCAGTTCTACCAGGTAGACAAGATCATTGACCTTCCTTACCACTTTAAAGGGTCCCTCTGAAGCTGCCTGCAGCTTATTGTATCTGACAGGAATGAGAACCATAGCCTGCTGCCCCACAGCATACTCTCTGGCTCAAGCATTCCTGTCATACCAGACCTTTATCTGCTGTTGGGCTTCTGCCAGGTCCCCCTGAATCAAGCCTATGAGTTCCATGAGTCTTGTTCTGAGGTTTAGTACATATGCACAACAAACTCCTTGTGGGATTCACACACAACCTCCTACTCACTGCAAATCTAATCTAGAGGTCCCCTTACCTTATGCCCATATAGCAACTCAAAAGGTGAGACACCTGTGGATTCCTGGGACACCTCTGTGTAAGCAAACAACAGATAGGGAAAACATTTGTCCCACTCCCTCTTAAACCCTGGTCTGGCCTTTAGTGTAGAGTTTAACCTCCCCACAAGACCATTATTCTGGGGGTGGTAGGCGGTGTTCTTTAGGTGCTTCACTCCACAGTGCTTCCACAGACAAGTTAGCAGGTCTGACATGAAGTTGGCAGCACTGTCAGTTAGTATTTCTTTTGAGAAATCTAACCCCCTGAAAATCTTTAACAAAGCATTTGCCACCTTTTCTGCCTCAGTGGAAGACAGGGCCACCAATTCAGGGTATCTGGTAGCATAATCTACTACCATTAGTATATACTTCTTCCCTGTGGAACTTTGGGCATTCAAATGCCCCACAATATTTTATTTTATTTATTTATTTAGTTATTTATTTATTAACATTTGTTGACCAGGAAAGTCCGCTGGGTCAAAAATGCCATTTTCAGCAGAAGCCCGGGGAGAAAAGCTCCACAATACATTAAACTGATAACAAGTTTGACATATGTTAAAACAGTCAGTAATTCAGGGAAAATAACTATATGTCTGTGATACTATTTACAGAAGTCTAGATACAATTTACAAGATTTACAGAAGTCTTCACAAGATGAAAGAGAAAAAGCACAAACAAAGATAGATTCAGCAGGTCTGAATCTAATCTATGCTACAGCAAACAAGGCATACCAATTTCAGAAAGAAACAGTTCAAATAAGCAGGCACAATAAGCCTTTAACCAGAAACTCCCAGCTCAGAAGGGCAGAATCTACCCTCTTCTCCCACAAGAGTGCAGACCATACCCACTTAATGTAAAATAACTGGCCTAAAGTCCAAGTGCTTAAACCAGAACTAATACACTTTTAGAATAACAGACAGTAAGCCTTCAGTCAGCAGCTTCCAATTAGAAGGATGTAAGCTACCTGTCCTGCCACAACAGTGCAGACCGCAAACCTTCTTAATGTAAAACAACTGGTCTGAAGCCCAAGTGCTTAAAACAAAGGCTTAGAATAACAGTTGCAATTTAATCAGGCACCCCTATAGTGTCTTTTTTAGGCAAGGTTCAAATGACAAATTCACCACCGTAACAAGTACAAGCAAGCAAGACCTGAGGGTAATGCTACTCAATGTTAGAAGTCTAAACCTCAAAATTCACTCACTTGAGGCACTCCTTAAAATGGAGAACATTGACATCTGTGCAGTGACAGAGACCTGATTCAAGGCTCTAGAGAGCACCCCTGCATTACCAGGTTATAATTCATACCACACTTTTCGGCCACCTAACCTAGACCAAAACACTAAAGGCAGAGGTGCGTCCATATTCATTAAGGATATCCACACCTCCAGGCTAGTTGATCAGTAGCATCCGATATTATCCAAGTGCAACTATCTCTGGGCAAGGCCGCAATCCAAATTGTAGCTTGCTACAGATCCCCACCATGCCCCAGGATTCCCACTCCACATTTCTTGATACACTGGAAAATATTATGGTACAACCCAACACCCTAATAATGCGCAATTTCAACTACCCCACCATTAACTGGGAAAACTACTCATGTACCAACTCTTTTGCTCAACATGGAATTCATAAATTTCAGTGCCTTGGATCAACTTATCCACACCCCCACCAGGGACAGCAATATCCTAGACCTGGTCATTACCAACATGGGCAACCAGTGTTCCACACCAGAGGTCAATTCCTTGTTGGTCAGATCCTACCACAAGCTAATCACCCTAGACATCCACATCCTGCCCCCACCCCCCCATTAGGGAAACCACCATAAAAAAATTATCCAAAGCCAACTTCACGCTTCTTAAGACAGAAGTGGCAAACTTCACGACACCCATGCGGATGGACAATAAAGGTACGACTCCTGAATCCTACACAAATGCACTTTATAAGCACTTACACAAGTGCATGGATTGTGCTATCCCTAACAGAACCAAGATGCTATCCCCCAAGAAAAAAGAAGCCAATCTAGTGGTCCCCTACCATAAACAAACTCTACAACAGAAGAAAGAAATTGTTGCAAAAAAGAGTAAAATCCCATGAATGGAGGAACTCCCTGGTCAGCGTCAGTAAGAAGCTGAGATCTCTCATAAAATCATCCAAAGCTAGTTATGAAAACAAAATTGCCACTGATTCTAAAGACAACCACAAAGCATTCTATAGCTATGTCAAGAATCTCAATGGCAACACTCAGATCTGCTCTGAGTTACAGCACAATGGTACTAAATATGCAGAACCAACTGATATAGCCAAACATCCTGGCAGATAGGTTCAGTGCTAACTTTACCCCCCTCTCACTCCCTAAAGGGCCCATCTCTATACTGGAAGAATGCAAAGTTCCTGTAATTATGAGTGCACAGGTAAAAAACACACTCTCCAAAGCCAAGAACACAGCATCCATGGGACCTGACAACATCCCAGACTGCATTCTACATGAACTACAGAATGAATTGGCACCCCACCTAAGTACCATGTTCAATCATAGCCTCACCTCAGGCTTTCTGCCCACTGAATGGTGCCCATGGATGGTTATCCCACTTCACAAAGGGGGGAGCCACCATGGACCCCGGGAACTACCAACCCATTAGCATGACGAGCCTGGTCTGCAAGGGCATGGAACATATCATCATGGAACTTATAAACAAAGACATTGGTAATCTCCAAACTCTGGACCCCACCCAGTTCAGGTTTGTAAAAGGCAGATTACGTCTCCTAAACCTGATAGACTTCTTTGAAGCAGTCACCAAAGCCGTAGACGAGGGTAAGGTGGTTCACACAACCTATCTAGATCTCACCAAGGCTTTCGACACCATCCTCCACTCTGGAATTATAGATAAACTCACTAAACTAGGTATAAATCCCTATGTCACAAGATGGGTTGCCAACTGGCTCACTGACAGAACCCACACTGTGAAAGTAGCAGACTCCAAATCCGACTTCGGACCAGTATCAAGTGGAGTACCACAGGGTTCAGTCCTGGGTCCTCTCCTGTTTGGTATCTACTTCTCTGACATACAGGCTAACACAGAAAGTCTTTGGCTAATGAAGTTCACAGATGACTGCAAACTAGGGGCCATAATCGAAACTCCTAATGATGTGGACATCCTACAAAAGGGCCTAACTGAGACAGATGCCTGGTGTCAAAGCCATGGCCTCAAGTTCAATGCCAAAAAGTGCATTCTCATCCCCTTTGGTAAAAACTCTGTACCCATGAACTACCACATAGGTGATAGTCTGCTTAACACTGAAAGTGTGATAAGAGACCTTGGGACACAGGTGGACAGTAGTTTCTCCTTTGGTGATCACATTGCCAGAGTAGTCAGAAAATCCTTCTACATGGCACACCTCATCACAAGAGGTTTCTCATCCAGGAAAAAAAGAGGTCATTGTTTCCCTCTAGTCATCATTCATTAGTCCCATTATAGAGTACAACACCCCTTTTGGTATGTACCTCACAAGACAACAAAAACAACTGGAAAGGCCGCAGAAATACCTCACAAAGAGGATTACTGGCCTCAAACAGGTGCCCTATGCAGACTGTCTAAAAAACTCCAGCTTTACTCTGTTGCATATTGCCTACTCAGAGGCGATCTCTGCCTAACATACAAAGTTATGTCAAACCCAGAGCTGTTGGACATGCTCCACTTAAAGAAATCCCAATCCCTCTGAGCTACATGCTCTAGGGACCTAAACCTTGTCACCACAATAAACAGAACATGCTGGAGGGATAGATTCCTGTCCCAGAGACTTCCCATACTCTGTAACAAACTACCTATCTATATCAAACAAAGCTCCTCATTAGCGCTATTCAAGAAAAATATTGATGATTGGATGGGAAATAGGAAATTCACCCCGGGGATCACTTCTGTGGCTCTGCACAACAGGGGCACAGCAAAATAATTTTCTTGGGTGGTGAAAGCCAGCGTACCTTTTTAGCTAGGCTTATATAGGCCCTAGAGCCAATAGCCTAGTACCTACCTATGAACCTAAGTAATAAATTTGCAGGAGTTTACTTTATTCAACACTGGAGAAACATGGGGTTTGATACAGTACTATCTATGTTAAGAATATAGCATACTGTATGGAGGTAATTATCCAATGGTTATTACGAAAGACTGGGTTTACATAGATAAGCCAACCCAATGAATGGTAAGTGTGCTTAATTTTTTTTTCTTTTTTTTGAGGAGGTTTGTTTCTGAGGCAGGTGCAGGATGGATTATGTAGATAATGTGTTTTTAGAGCTATTTTAAAGGTTTTGGAGTGGTCAATTTGGGTTATTTCAGATGGTAGGTTATTCCAAAGTTTAGCTATGGAGTGGAAGAAAAGGCATTGACTGGCTCTTTTGTTGGGTTGAGCAAGCGTTTACAGGAAGATCTTAGTGTTCTAGTAGGGGTATATGTTTGTAGGATTGGTTTGAGAGCTGGGCATGCATTAGGTTTACTGATAAGTTTGTGGGCTCAGGTTAGTTGGGTATATTTTATATGGTTGGAGAATTCTAGCCATTTAGTTCTGTGATTGCTAGGCAGTGATGAGAATGGTATGGTGTTTCAGAGGCGAATTTGGCTATTTTATTGTAGCAGGATTGTAGTTTATTACTAAGGGTTGAGTGAAGATTGGTAAAAATGGCACTTCCATATAGGAGAGAAGGGATAAGTAGGGTGTTAGCTAGTTTTATTTTGGTATATTTATCCGTGTAGAGCTTATGGAGATATAGTTTGCCTAGTTTGAAATGGGTTTTCTTTATTACATTCAGGATGTGTGGTTCATAAGTGAGTTTGTTATATATTGTTATGCCTAGTAGTTTAGTTAGCTACCCTCTGAAATGGCTCCTCAATCACAGGCAAAGGCATCAAAATAGTTTTGACTTTGTCTGCTGCCTTGCCTACTTTTTGTCACTGCTCACAGGTTCTGCAGTACTCTTTGCACCCCTTGCAATCCCAGGCCAATAAAAGCTCTGCATAACATGTCTCATGGTGCACTTTATGCTCATATGACCTACAAAGGGAATGTCATGGGCTATGGCTAGAAGTGCCACCCTGTAGCCCTTCCTCAGGTGTCCATTCTCTATACAGTAACCCTTTCTTCTTCCCTTTTCCTTGAGAATTTGCCACCTTCCTTGCTATCTCCCTCAAGCCTTGTAATGTAGGGTCTGAGAGCTGAGCCTGTCTTAACTGTCTCTTTGTAACCCTGTTGCAGCTTCCCTTCCACAGGAAGTCTGGTATCCTCTGACAATGGTGCCTCACTGTCAGCTTGGGTACTACTACTCACCTCTGCCCTTGCAGTCACTCTGCCCAATGAATCATCAGTACCCACCAGCAGCTGTGGCTCACCTTCAGTTTCACTGCTACAGGGTAGCTCCCTCCCTGATGAGGCCACTTCACCAGTCCTGGCTTCAAGTGTGTGGTTTGTCTGGGTCCCCATCAGACTACCAGACCCACATGCCTGTCTCCAAGCCTGACTGCATGTAACTGCATGCACACACAGTACTGCGTTATGAGAATCATTCCCTAGCAAGACATCTGCAGGAATATCCTCAAACACACCTACTTGCTTGCTTCCTTTTCCACCCACCCAGTCAAGGTGAACCCTAGCCAAAGGCATTTGGAATGGTTTCCCTCCTAAAGTTCTGACTGGAGTAGACTGCCCAAGCAAGTAGTGTGCCTCATTAACCACTGCAGGCTTCACAATGGTTAGATCAGAGGCTATGTCTCTCTTAGCAGTGGCTTGTTTCCCATCTACTAAGATAGGATATAACCTCTTAAGTTTGGTACCTTGTTGTCTCCAGACAACTTACCACTGGCATTCTATTATTCCCACTTGCTGTCTCCCCTACCTTTTGTTCCCCACCTTGCCCCCGTGGACATCTATATGCTACATGGCCCCACTGATTACATTTAAAACATTTAACCCTTGATCCTGGCCATGTACCTGAACTAGTGGATTCCCCTGTTACTGGTGGACTCTGTTGGGGCTGTTTAGGCTACCTACCATGGGTTCCCTTATACCCATGTGCAGCACTGGGAATCCATTTCCTGTGCAGTGATGCCCTGCTTGCTAGGTACAGGTCTCCTTTTTTCCCAAATTATCTGCGGTGTTGCATTTTCTATCTGCCAACCAGATTCTCATGTCCTCAGGCAAAGTGCTAAGGTCTTATTCCCTCACCAAAAGGTCTGTCTGCCAGCTTTTCAAAAGTGGTGGCCTGACACCCACTCACTCACTCACCTATAAAAATAAATGCTTAATTCAGCAACATAATCACACACACTTTCATCGGCCCTGCATCTATGCTCATTAAACATTTTTCTATAAGCTTCAGGTGTTAACTTAAAGCATGCCAATAAACAATTTTAACTGTATTATAATTTAAGCAATCAGTATCAGTCAATTTAGAAACAGCAGTTACAGCTTTACCACTGAGTAAGAGGGTCAGGAACCGTACCCAGAGCCCTTGGTCAACATAATACCGTTTACATACCCTTTCAAACATATGACTAAAACTATCAAAATTATCCCTCTAAATTGTGGTAGAAATGTACTGACCTTTACTGCTTCTCGATTTCATTCCCTTCCCCATTACCCCCATGACCCTGGCATTGAGTCAGCATCTCCTTCTCATGTTGCCTCTGCCTTTTATTTTCTTTGGTTTCCAGATGTCTCAGTCTCTCTTTTTCTTCAGCATCCAAATGCCACAGTCTGTCTGCTGATTCTAGTTCCAAACATTTGGCCTCTAGTTCAAGTATCTTTAACTCCAGATGGAGTGTTAAGTCCTCTGAGGAAAAGTTGAACTGTCCATTTTCTGAGAGCTGTACATCCCAAGGCCAGTCTGGTTGCCTTCCTGGTTGCTGATCTGTTATACAGCTGTGAGTAAGGCTGCAAGCCTTTCCCCTTTAGTCAGACTGGCATGCACCAGTCCTCTGGCTTGGCACATCTCAGCCAACTAGCTCCTTGTCAGCTAGCCATAATCCTCTGCTGGCATCCTCTCCTGCTCTCCCTGACTAACTAAGCTAACAAAAAAAAAAATAAATAAGACTACTGTGATGTGAAACTCTGAATGTCTACCATGTGGTTCCTTCAGAGTATAAACACCTTCTTTAGTGACAACTGTTTACAGGCTACAGGAGTTCAATATCCAAACCACTGTTCACCAATATGTGATGTGGTGATCCCATCAATGCCAACCAATAATGTGATGACCCTCCACTAAACCAGTAATCAAGGAGCCTCAGTGTTTATTACTGACACCTGTGGGGGACATTCACTGGGAGGATAACAGGTAGACACACAGTATTTCCAGATGCAGCTCTGCATCAAGTGCATTTTCCCTTAAGAGCACACAGAGACCACAAGTCAGTGCAGGCCTGGTTTCTCCCTCTTTCTCCAGATCCCCAGTAAGACTCCCCACTGGCACAGCTGTAGAGTTGAGTCCTTAACCAGGGCTTCAAGCCAAGTCTGCCAACACTCTCTCTGTTCAACCAGTGCTTCATGTCCCTGCCCAAGTAGCTGACAAACACACACTCTTGGAGATTTGTTTTACACACACACACACACACACACACACACACACACACACACACACACACACACACACACCTGGGAAAGGCTGGCACAGGTTTAATAGCTATTCCCTCCTTCTGCCTAGACTATAAGGTAGTTTACCACTGCCACCAGAACCCCTTGCAAACTACTTTAAGGCCCTTGAGAAAGGGTAGCAAATAAAATGAAGAACAAAAACCAGGAACCCAATGAATAAAATGTATTCCTCTCTAACGTCTCGGCATAAACTGCCTTCTTGGAGTACACAATTACTTCACATCACACACTTGTTTTATATACAGTAGTAAATAAACAATTAAACAATAAAGTCATCAAATGATACCATGAAACACTTAAAAAGCATTTAAAGTAATACATGCCAATTAAAATCAACATTCATACCCTTTGGAATATTATTAAAGTTTGATACTTTGTTTCCAAAGGGTATGAATGTTGATTTTAATTGGCATGTATTACTTTAAATGCTTTTTAAGTGTTTCATGTTATTAGTTGATGACTTCATTGTTTGATTGTTTATTTAGTAGTGTATATAAAACAAGTGTGTGATGTGAAGTAATTGTGTACTCCAAGAAGGCAGTGTATGCCGACACGTCAGAGAGGAATACATTTTATTCATTGGGTTCCTGGTCTTTGTTCTTCGTTGTATTTGCTGCTTTGCTGTTGTTTTTGCCCTTAACAAAGGGTGTCCAATTTTACTGTGTAATATTAATACTTATACAAATGATAGTTTGACCAAGAGCAAGGCAGAGCAAGGCTATTAGGATTGGCCCACTCATTGTCACCAAATAAATATGCAAGTAGTCTCAAAATGTAAATACCTCTACAAAGATCAATCACAATGAAATGTTTACATATATTTAATAATAAATAATAAAAGAACAAGACAATACTAAATATGTATTCACAGTGACATCAGAGTTCAAAACCATAGGGAATATTTAAAATAAAATTGTAGGACAGGCTCAGACAAATAAAGAAAAACAATATCTAAACTAAGCTTCACTATATTTCTGACTGTATCTAAGAGAGTCACTATACCATAATAACTTACTTAATGGAGCAAGGCAGATGATGTGGTGTGTGGTCCTTCTTGTTACTGTCAGGCCCAAGACAGAATACCAAATGCTCTGTCTCTTATTAAGAGAATTCTCAAAATAATATCTAAAATATTACTGCTGGGATAGCTTGCAGGATGACATCATTTCAGGTCATCTGACTTCTAGTTCTCATGCAAACCCCCATTGCTGGCAGTATTTAGCACATACCCATAAAAATACGCACACAAGGGCCTTTATTTATTTATTTATTTTATTTATTTTACATTTGTTGACAGGGTTTGTCCAACTGAGCTGAGTAGCCCTTTTTCAGTGGAGGCCCGGGGAGAAAAGCTCCAACAAGTTATACAAATTATCATTTACAAGAAACAATCAACAGCAAAAGAAATTTCTTAATTTATACAATAACATATAAATGATAGAACAATAAATACTGACATTTCAAAAATTGAAGTTTTGGCAATAGGCATAAAAATAAAATTGTAGTCTTGTCAGCAAAGATAAAGAACATGCATCTTTGGTGGATGCTGAAAGTCATAAAACAATTGCATACCTCTATGCTTCCAGAGTAGTAAGTAGTTCACCACAAAGAGAATATAGAAAGCTTCCTAGTACAGACTTTTTTATCTCTGGCTGCAGTGAAACCTGTGAGACAGCATCTTTACAGCTTAGCCTATAAAGTGATTTAATTTCAGATATTTTTCTAAAGTTTCCTGGACTGAGGTTAACCCTCTGGTTTCCTCTGTTAAAATATATGCATTCAAACAGTTACAATACTCCATGTATATTTCTGTTCTCTCCAGTAAGGCACGCTGTGCATACATTTCAAACACAATCACTTTGCAAGTACGTTTTCATCACAAACATCTGTACAAATCAGTTTCATATACACATGATATACAGTTCAAATATATTTTTAACACCAGCATCTTGTATGAATCAGTTTGATATTCACAAATGACATATAATTATTTACAAAATTCCAGTTAGCTGTGCTGGCAATACCTTATTTCATCACAGGAGAGATAGATATGTATTACAGAGAATACTACTTCTTTAGAATTGTCTTCCTGTCCTCATAAAGCAAAGTATTTATATTTCACTATTCAAACATAGGTTCATAGGTTCATAGGTGCGTACTAGGCTAATGGCCCTGGAGGTTTTACAAGCCTAGCCCATAGGATTACCCTGGCATCGTGCCACTCGACATTAGTTCCTAGTGCCTCTGTTGAGTAGAGCCACTGGAGTGATCCCTGGGTGAATTTTCTATTTCCCATACACTCATCAAGATTTCTCTTGAAGCGGGTCAGTGAGGTGCTCTGCTTGACATGTATGGGAAGTCTATTCCATAGCATGGGTAGTCTCTGGGTTATGAACCTGTCCCTCCAGCATGTTCTGTTGATTGTGGTAATGAGGTTAAGGTCTCTGAGGCATGTGGTGTGGAGGGATTGGGATTTCTTTAGATGTAGCATTTCTAACAGAGCTGAGTCAGACATGGCTTTGTAAGTCAAGCAGAGATCGCCTCTAAGTAGGCGGTATGAGACAGAGAATAGTTAGAGTTATTTGAGTCTGTCCATATAGGACAAGTGTTTAAGGCCTAGGATCCTCTTTGTGAGGTACTTTTGCAGCCTCTCTGGTTGTTGCAGGTGTCTAGTGAGGTACATGCCAAATGGGGCATTGTACTCGATGATTGGCCTAATGAGGGAAGAGTAGAGGGAGACAATTACCTATTTCTTCCTGGATGCAAAACCCTTAGTAATGAGATGTGCCACATAGAAGGACTTTTTGACCACAGGGGCAATGTGGTGGTCAAAAGAGAGGGTGCTGTCAACCTGTGTTCCTAGATCTCTTATAACACCTTCTGTGTTCAGTGGACTACCATCGATGTGGAATTTCAAGGGAACCAAGTTTTTCCCAAGGGGATGACGGCACATTTGTTGGCATTGAGCTTAAGGCCATGGTTCTGACACCAGTCGATGGTCTCATTGAGACTTTTCTGTAGGACGTCAACATCACTTGGGGAGTTAATATTATCTTTCATCTTGCAATTGTCTGTGAACTTTGTCAGCCAGAGTCCCTTTGTGTTGGCCTGGACTTCAGAGAAGTAGATACCAAAGAGGAAAGGACCCAGGACCAAACCCTGTGGGATTCCACTCATGACTGGTTGACAGTCTGACTTGGAGTCAGCTACTTTCACACTGTGGGTTCTATCTGTGAACCAGTTTGCAACCCACCTAGTGATATAGGGGTTGATGCCTAGCATAGTGAGTTTTTATATGATTTCTGAGTGGAGTATGGTATCAAAGGCCTTGTCCAGATCAAGGTAGGCTGTATGGACTACCTTGCCTTCTTCCACAGCTCTGGCGATTGACTCAAAGAAGTCGATCACATTGAGCAGGCATGATCTACCCTTCACAAAATCAAACTGTGTAGGATCCAGAGTCTGGAGATTACCTATATCCTTGTTTATTAGGTCCATGATGATGCATTCCATAGCTTTGCATATCAAACTTTTCAGGCTAATGGGGTGATAGTTCCCAGGGTCTGTAGTCAATCCTCCTTTGTGGAGGGTCTGTAGTTGCTCCTCCCTTGTGGAGAGGGATGACTGTAGCAGTGCACCATTCAGTAGGGACAAAGCCTGAGGTGAGGCTGTGATTGAACAGGGCACACAGGTGAGGTGCCAGTTCACATAATTTGGATAAATGGATGGGTAACCACAAATTCACCCCTGGTTTAGCCCCCCCCCCCCCATCCTTCATGAATAGGAACAACATATAGATATGCAAAATCAGGAACATTCTGCAAAGTCAAGAACAGTTGAGAGAATTGGTTCATATTGTCAAATGATTAACATCTGATGCAACACAGAACAAGGAAAGTCATATAAAATGAAAGACCTTAGGGACAATCAGATTAGGTGGTAAAGAATATCGCTTTTGGGGTGTGATGGGTGTTGGGTCAAAGACATGTTCTCTTAGGTTGGATGCGGAAATACTACATATGTATATGAGAGTCGTTGAAAACTGCAGCTAGTCACCAGCAGTGTATTTGTCTTCATGGATGACATAACCAAAATGTGGTGTTGGGGTAGGGTGGGGAGATATGTGAGTAAGTGTGTGTGTGTGACAGTTATTTCATCACATCTTCAACTAAAGAAAATGTTTGTTAGAATACACTAACAATACAGAGGCAGAATGTTATAAATCATACTATTCTAGTGACATAACCAAATTCCACCATTGTTACCAATCAATATATGGTGAGTATCATTAGCAGACCGGAGTTCCACTGTGGCGACCCCTAACCGGGAAAAGCCGAAAGACACAAACAAACATCCTTGTAATTTTCTTATTCTCTTTTTGGTGACTAAATTAAGCACACAACAGTTTAAAGAAAAACTTCTGCAATAAAAAAATGTATGGAAGGAGACCTTCCACAGCTAAAAGCTTATCTCTTAAGTGCTGAAATAAGGAGCTTTTGTCTTAAGTGGACTTATAACTATTCTTAAAATATCACTATTCAGAAAAAAATATGCCAAGAAATGGAAAGAAGTAATTGTTATTAACGTGTTTTTATTTAACTAACCATTTGCAGGTACTGCTGCATAGCTCTCAGCTGGCCAGATTTTTGCAGAATATACAGATTTCTGACTCATATTTTCAGTCCGTTTTTCATAAAATTGTATTTTTCTGGCAAATCACCAGCAAATCACTAAGGACCGAAGTCAGAAAGTAATGGCAGGCATTTGATTTTCAGACTTAACATCTTTCAGAAAAGTCACGCTAATGCAAAACCTGTTATTCTATCAACTTTTTAAGTTTATAAGAGCAATACAACGTGTCCCTATTTCTGGGCCTTTGTACCCCCATAATTTGTGCTTTTGTCCAGATTTCTTGCTCTAAGAGGTTGAGAGGTATAGTCACTGCCCAGATGCAATAATTCTCAAAGAAGAAAAAAAAGTGTAATGGAGACAGAAGAGACTGTACATATTAAACACAAACACTGAACAGAAAGTGATAATATATAACAAAAACTGCACAGTTCCAGTTGATAGATGTAACGGCCATAATGAGAGAAATGTATAGTTTATATGATAATTTCTAGCTTTAGGTAGCAGCAAACCCTGTGGTCTCTGGGAGACCTCTGTTCCTGAAGAGGGTGGGCCCAGCAAGTTATCTTATCTTGATATTTTGTAACACTTCTGTCAAACTAGCAAAAGCTAGTACAGTAACCTTGTATACTTAATAAACAATGTGGGTAATAATAACTTATTTATATCTCCTTTAAAATTCAAAGATGTATTTTGTTATAAGAACAATGTTTTATCAAGTAACAGGCTTCACGGTTCCATTAGATATTTTACCACTGACATAGTGCCCTTGGCTTAGTTAAACCCTGCTGGTGGGTATTCATTCCATTAAAACCAACAACATAGTCAGCTTTAGGTACCTGCAATACCCTTGACTGCAGGGGGGGGGGGGTAATCATCCTTGACTATGTGAGGGCCCACAAAAGCTGCTGCTGGATGGGGAAAAAGAGGAGAAAAAGTATTAATTTCCTGATTATAGTCTTTAACCTGAACAAGGCTGTGATATAACCCTGTTCAGATGAAGCTGATAGTGAACATGAGCAAGGTAAGCACTAGAGCAGTCAGTAGCCCAGAGTGACCAAGGTATGCACTAGGGAGATCAGCAGCCCACAGTGACCAAGGTAAGCACTAGAGAGATCAGTAGTCCAGAGTGACCAAGGTAAGCACTAGAGAGATCAGTAGCCCAGAGTGACCAAGGTAAGCACTCGAGAGATCAGTAGCCCAGAGTGACCAAGGTAAGCACTAGAGAGATCAGTAGCCCAGAGTGACCAAGGTAAGCACTAGAGAGATCAGTAGCCCAGAGTGACCAAGGTAAGCACTAGAGAGATCAGCAGCCCAGAGTGACCAAGGTAAGCACTAGAGAGATCAACAGCCCAGAGTGACAAGGTAAGCACTAGAGAGATCAGTAGCCCAGAGTGACCAAGGTAAGTACTAGAGAGATCAGCAGCCCAGAGTGACCAAGGTAAGCACTAGAGAGATCAGAAGCCCAGAGTGACCAAGGTAAGCACAAGAGAGATCAGCTGCCCAGAGTGACCAAGGTAAGTACTAGAGAGATCATCAGCCAAGAGTGACCAAGGTAAGTAACTAGAGAGATCAGCAGCCCAGAGTGGCCAAGGTAAGCACTAGAGAGATCAGCAGCCCAGAGTGACCAAGATAAGCACTACAGAGATCAGCAGCCCAGAGTGACCAAGGTAAGCACTAGAGAGATCAGCAGCCCAGAGTGACCAAGGTAAGCACTAGAGAGATCAGCAGCCCAGAGTGACCAAGGTAAGCACTAGAGAATTCAGCAGCCCAGAGTGACCAAGGTAAGCACTAGAGAGATCAGCAGCCCAGAGTGACCAAGGTAAGCACTAGAGAGATCAGCAGCCCAGAGTGACCAAGGTAAGCACTAGAGAGATCAGTAGCCCAGAGTGACCAAGGTAAGCACTAGAGAGATCAGTAGTCCAGAGTGACCAAGGTAAGCACTAGAGAGATCAGCAGCCCAGAGCGACCAAGGTAAGTACTAGAGAGCTCAGCAGCCCAGAGTGACCAAGGTAAGCACTAGAGAGATCAGCAGCCCAGAGTGACCAAGGTAAGCACTAGAGAGATCAGCAGCCCAGAGTGACCACGGTAAGTACTAGAGACATCAGCAGCCCAGAGTGACCAAGGTAAGCACTAGAGAGATCAGTAGCCCAGAGTGACCAAGGTAAGCACTAGAGAGATCAGTAGCCCAGAGTGTCCAAGGTAAGCACTAGAGAGATCAGCAGCCCAGAGTGACCAAGGTAAGCACTAGAGAGATCAGTAGCCCAGAGTGACCAAGGTAAGCACTAGAGAGATCAGTAGCCCAGAGTGACCAAGGTAAGCACTAGAGAGATCAGCAGCCCAGAGTGACCAAGGTAAGCACTAGAGAGATCAGCAGCCCAGAGTGACCAAGATAAGCACTAGAGAGATCAGCAGCCCAGAGTGACCAAGATAAGCACTAGAGAGATCAGCAGCCCACAGTGACCAAGGTAAGCACTAGAGAGATCAGCAGCCCAGAGTGACCAAGGTAAGCACTAGAGAGATCAGCAGCCCAGAGTGACCAAGGTAAGCACTAGAGAGATCAGCAGTCCAGAGTGACCAAGGTAAGTACTAGAGACATCAGCATCCCAGAGTGACCAAGGTAAGCACTAGAGAGATTAGCAGCCCAGAGTGACCAAGGTAAGCACTAGAGAGATCAGCAGCCCAGAGTGACCAAGGTAAGTACTAGAGACATCATCAGCCCAGAGTAACCAAGGTAAGCACTAGAGAGATCAGTAGCCCAGAGTGACCAAGGTAAGCACTAGAGAGATCAGTAGCCCAGAGTGTCCAAGGTAAGCACTAGAGAGATCAGCAGCCCAGAGTGACCAAGGTAAGCATTAGAGAGATCAGTAGCCCAGAGTGACCAAGGTAAGCACTAGAGAGATCAGTAGCCCAGAGTGACCAAGGTAAGCACTAGAGAGATCAGCAGCCCAGAGTGACCATGGTAAGCACTAGAGAGATCAACAGCCCAGAGTGACCAAGATAAGCACTAGAGAGATCAGCAGCCCAGAGTAACGAAGATAAGCACTAGAGAGATCAGCAGCCCATAGTGACCAAGGTAAGCACTAGAGAGATCAGCAGCCCAGAGTGACCAAGGTAAGCACTAGAGAGATCAGCAGCCCAGAGTGACCAAGGTAAGCACTAGAGAATTCAGCAGCCCAGAGTGACCAAGGTAAGCACTAGAGTGATCAGTAGTCCAGAGTGACCAAGGTAAGCACTAGAGAGATCAGCAGCCCAGAGCGACCAAGGTAAGCACTAGAGAGATCAGCAGCCCAGAGTGAGCAAGGTAAGCACTAGAGAGATTAGTAGCCCAGAGTGACCAAGGTAAGCACTAGAGAGATCAGTAGCCCAGAGTGACCAAGGTAAGCACTAGAGAGATCAGCAGCCCAGATTGACCAAGGTAAGCACTAGAGAGATCAGCAGCCTAGAGTGACCAAGGTAAGCACTAGAGAGATCAGCAGCCCAGAGTGACCAAGGTAAGCACTAGAGAGATCCATAGCCCAGAGTGACCAATGTAAGCACTAGAGAGATCAGCAGCCCAGAGTGACCAAGGTAAGCACTAGAGAGATCAGTAGCCCAGAGCGACCAAGGTAAGCACTAGAGAGATCAGCAGCCCAGAGTGACCAAGGTAAGCACTGGAGAGATCAGCAGCCCAGAGTGACCAAGGTAAGCACTAGAGAGATCAGTAACTCAGAGTGACCAAGGTAAGCACTACAGAGATCAGCAGCCAAGAGTGACCAAGGTAAGCACTAGAGAGAGAGAGATCAGCAGCCCAGAGTGACCAAGGTAAGCACTACAGAGATCAGTAGCTCAGAGTGACCAAGGTAAGCACTAGAGAGATCAGCAGCCCAGAGTGACCAGGGTAAGCACTAGAGAGATCAGCAGTCCAGAGTGACCAAGGTAAGCACTAGAGAGATCGGCAGCTCAGAGTTACCAAGGTAAGCACTAGAGAGATCAGTAGCCCAGAGTTACCAAGGTAAGCACTAGAGAGATCAGCACCCCAGAGTGACCAAGGTATGCACTAGAGAGATCAGCAGCCCAGAGTGACCAAGGTAAGCACTAGAGAGATCAGTAGCCCAGAGTGACCAAGGTAAGCACTATAGAGATCAGTAGCCCAGTGTGAGCAAGGTAAGCACTAGAGAGATCAGCAGCCCAGAGTGAGCAAGGTAAGCACTAGAGAGATCAGCAGCCCAGAGTGACCAAGGTAAGTACTAGGGAGATCGGCAGCCCAGAGTGACCAAGGTAAGTACTAGAGAGATCGGCAGCCCAGAGTGACCAAGGTAAGCACTAGAGAGATCGGCAGCCCAGAGTGACCAAGGTAAGCACTAGAGAGATCAGCAGCCCTGAGTGACCAAGGTAAGCACTAGAGAGATCAGCAGCCCAGAGTGACTGATCTCATTGTGTAACTTGGATTTTAAGAAGAGCTGATGCTGCCAATATTCAATGGTTTTCTCTTTCAAGGAGTTTTATAAATTCTGGCAGAACACCAGATAGTACAACTCTGAAATTCTCTGCTGAAGAATTCTGCTCATTGTCAAAATAATAGCAGAATAAAGGCTCAGAATCAGGACTACATTTTAAATATTAATCTAATTCACTTAAAATGTTAGTAAAATAACACCTTTTGCATCAACATGCATTTTTTGGACAATAAGAAGTATAAAACTCTGATGTCTGGATTTATTGACTGTCTGTAATCCTAAATGATTTACCAGTAAATCAAACATTTTATGAAGGATGGAGCTAAATTATGAGACAAAATCAGGGAAGGCTGGTGAAATCAGGGATAGTGACAGGTATGCATTACTCCTCAATGAGGTAAATAAAAGTGACTTATCCCTACTGCTGTTTGACGACTGCTAAGCAGCAGTCACTGATCTGGTGTGGCAGTAGCAGTGTTGCACAATGTATTGCTATTTGCTAAAATAAGTACAAAACTAGTATTGGTATGGTGTATGTGTTTGTGTGTAAAACAAATATCACAGATTTCTATCTGTGCACACACCCAATAATGCCAGGACACATACATTATTCTTCTGAGTATTAGTAAAAAATGTAGCTAACAAGTCATTATATTTTAAAAGTAAGGCATAAAATATATCAGAGAACATTCAGACACTTAGATCTTCCAGAAACCTGGTGGCTCCCACTCCCCAGACTGTATAAATGCATATGGGGACCCCGTTAGTCATCCTTGACTGTGTGTGGACCCCACAAAGGCCGTTACTGCTTGGGGAAAAATGAGGAGAAAAAAATGTATTCATTTTCTGATTATGCTCTTTAACCTGAATAGGGCTGTGATACGACCCTGTTAGGATGCAGCTGATAACGGCATCTTCTCTCAGCTGCACCCATTCTAAAACCATCCCTGCTCTGATGTGTATGAATGTGTACAGAGAGTTGCTGTTGGTTATGTTGGGAGACAGCTGGGTATTGCTTGGTAATTATTTTAATTTTCATTAAAGTCAAACCTTAGAGGTGTGCACAGGAGGTCATTATTCCTTGTGTTTGGACTGGGGAGAGTGTGGAAATTGTTTCTTTTACTTTTTTCACAGACCTCAGCGATTTACAAAGACGGCTACTATAATTTCTGTAGGGCAGTGAACTGTCTAATCACACATAAAGCACGTATACTGGTGGCTGCTTTTGGGGTTAAGAGTAATGAATAAGGAGGCTACATATATGTATACGTTTATCTGTATGTATGTCAGCAGTCACTTGAAATACATTATTGTGGCAGTTTAAGCATCCACTTTCATCCCAGCCTAAAACCAAAGGGATACATAGGCAGTGACTGTCTTTTTTTTTTTTGGGGGGGGGGGTAGGGAGCTAGGCAGTATTCCCAGATAGGACCTATATATCCTCACAACAATTATCTTATTAGTTTATTTTGAGCTATTATTTTGTCGGCATTGAACATTAAGCCATGGGCACAACTTACTTATTCCTTGAAAGAAAAAAATAAGACTGAAATTATTTTCTTACTTATGATTTTTCTTTAGGCCACAATTGGATTTAAAGGTTGGGAAATGCTCTAAAGTGTGTCCCAGAGCATCTATAACCATATGGCTTCTGGGGGCACTGGCTTAATTACATTGTTTCCTAAATGGTTATTACTGTGCTGTCTTGGTCAGGAAAGGTGTGTTGAAATAATGCATTAAAAATAAAACTTTAACACAACAACACTGAATTATCTTCCTTGATCACAATTTCCGTTCAAGCCATCATTAGATGAAAAGGTTGTGTGAAAAGAAAAAAAATGCAATTCAGAGCATATAGTAAATTATGGTTTCTTGAAAAAGCTGAAAAGTAAGGTAAAATGTGAGAACAGGAAGAAAAACTTAATGTGCATGGTATGGGAAGCCCAAGATGGGGGAAAGAGAAGAGAACACTGGAAGATATGTGTATGTCTGGGGGGGTGCTGAAACAGCAGGGAGTGCCTAGGGTGCCATTTCACCCAAGTCCAGCTCTGTACATAGAGCTATTCTATTATATTATTGTTACAACTGAATGCCAGTAACTGTGAATGTCTGTTTGTGAGATGAGCCAGCATAGTGTGGTACATAGGCCTGTTGTAATGTAAGAGCATTGTACCTACAGGTCAGTCCGTGCATACTAGACCTAAAAGTTTACAGCATAAACTAAAAGGTTGCTTAGGAGAGATGGTAGTGACAGTGTGATACTTACATTAGAAGTGCCTAGGGGTATCTATTTGACATTTACTGGGGGCCCCCAAAATTCTAACACCAGTCGTGTATATGATTATATTTCAGGTTTACATCACGGTGGAAATGCTGTAAGAGTCAGATCAGGGGAGGGTGTGAGAGGAGGAGTTATGAAGTGTTGGCAGTTGAGAGAAAGAGAGAGTAAGGCTAGAGGCTGAGCTGCCCTTAGGTGAGGTGGCCTAGTGAGTGGCAAGTGCAGTCTGAGTTTGTAAGTTCAGTTCTGAAGTCAGGGAAGGGGGATTATAATTCCTTTAGGTGGAGTGGGGGTGATTCCCATAGTTTTGAGAGCAAATATGGAGAAATAGTGGTTAGTGTAGTATAGCCTGCTTAACGGGTGTTAGGGGGTTGAAGTGGGTGTTGTTTGGGAAAGGCATCTCAGGTTATATTATGTATGTTTGGTATAAAGTTTGTCTGGTAGTGGTGATAATAACTTAGTTAAATGCAGGTGCCTGCCATGTGAGACTTATGAACATCTCACAACTTTACAAACTGGAAAAGGTGTTTGGAAAATTATCCACCACAACTGATTGCTTACATATGTCAGTGGTGCAGCAGGTAGCATACTCATCTTTGGTACAGAAGGCTGTGGGTTCAATTCCCACAACAGGTAGATCAACTGCTGACATTAAGAGTGCAGTATTAAGGGGGTGCTATACTCCTAAGTGTGTTGTCCTTCAGATGAGATGTTAAACTCAGGCCCCATCTGTTTCAGTTGGTAGCAGCTTAGCTGGATGTAAAAGATCCCATGTCACCTATTAAAAGGAGCGGGGAAAGTTCCCTGACATTTTGGCCAAATTTCCTCTAGTAGTATAAATACTACCTTGGGTCTTTCCTGAAAAGAGGCTACTAACCTAGTGAGGACAACATGATCAACAAAAAAATGAATTAAAGAAATGTTATTTGTTTCAGTCTTTTAACAAGAACACAATGTGGTTTAAGTCAAATTGTGGTGTAGGCATTCACCCTTTTTCATATAAATCATATAAATCAAAATAAAGTAGCTGGTGTATTGTTCTTGAACATTTCCATACATGCATTCACCACTTCCATAGGTATCGTTGCCATTAATTCCCCCCTCCCCTCGCTGATGGGAAATTGGAGAGGGAATCAGTGCAGCAAAAGGATAGGCTGCACTGAGCTCAATCTCATATTGGTGGGTGACTTCAGAGGGAGAACTAGGTTGGGGCAAAGGGATCGGCTGTCCCATGTGCAAAGTGTTAGGGAGTGTGACTGATCTTCAGTGCATTGGTGGCATTTAGAAATGAATAAACAAACCAAAAAACGAACAGCTGAAACGTTCACTGGCTTTAATAAAACAAATTCAAAATAAGAGCAGGAGGGAGAGTAAGGGGAGACCCAAAAGCTTTGCTCTTATTTTGAATTTGTTTTATTAAAGCCAGTGAACATTTATGTTGTTCGTTTTTTGATTTGTTTGTTGGACTTTTATTGAACATGGTTTGCTGCAGTGGACTTCTTTTGGTTTTGATTTAGAAATGAATGCCAATATTGCATTTGTAGTAAAAATTGCAGCATTTTCTTTAGCACTTTGTGTGGAATAAACTGTGGCAGCTGCTTTCTGCAAATGTAACAAGTGGATGTCATTGGACACCAGAACAGCAAACTACATTCTGGGTAACTTCGAGCAAGCTACATTCTGGGTAACTTCACATTGTAGACTTTGTTGTTTACAAAATAAAACTGTTATGTACACATATACGTGTGTGTGTGTACATGTATGCACGCACGTGTGTGTGTGTGCGCGCGCACTTGTGTGCATGTGTGTGGGTGTGCATGTGTGCGGGTGTGTGCCTGTGTGCGTATGTGTTTGGACGTGTGTGGGCACGCCCATGCATGCAAGTCTGCGTGCGTGTGTGTGTGTGTGTGTGTGTGTGTGTGTGTGTCAGGCTTAAATGTGAAACACTGGTGATTGCCACTCCACATAGCCAGCTTTAGGCACCAGCAAACCCTGCGGTCGCTGGGGGCCCCCTGTTCCTGGGAGGCCCCCAACCACTGCAAGTTATCTTATGTTGATATTTTGTAACATGTCTGTCAAATGACTCTTATTTATATCACTTTTAAAATTCAAAGATATCGCTGGTTGTAGTAACAGTGTTTTATCAACCAACAGCTTTCACAATTCCATTAAATATTTTACCAGTGACATAGTGCCCTTGGCTTAGTTAAGCCCTGCTGGTGGATATTCTCTGCACTAAAATTGACAACATATCCAGCTATAGGTACCTGCAATACCCATGGCTACAAGGGCCCCCCCAGTCATTCTTGACTGCATAGGGGCCCCACAAAACCTGTGGCTGAATGGGGAAAAATGAGGAGGAAAAAATGTATTAATTTCATGATTAGGCTGTGATATGATTGTTAGAATAAAGCTGGTAATGAAAAGGGGCAAGGTAAGCACTAGAGAGACCATCAGCCCAGCGTGACCAAGGTAAGCACTAGAGAGATCATCAGCCCAGCGTGACCAAGGTAAGCACTAGAGAGACCATCAGCCCAGCGTGACCAAGGTAAGCACTAGAGAGATCATCAGCCCAGCGTGACCAAGGTAAGCACTAGAGAGACCATCAGCCCAGCGTGACCAAGGTAAGCACTAGAGAGATCATCAGCCCAGCGTGACCAAGGTAAGCACTAGAAAGATCATCAGCCCAGCGTGACCAAGGTAAGCACTAGAGAGGTCATCAGCCCAGCGTGACCAAGGTAAGCACTAGAGAGACCATCAGCCCAGCGTGACCAAGGTAAGCACTAGAGAGATCATCAGCCCAGCGTGACCAAGGTAAGCACTAGAGAGATCATCAGCCCAGCGTGACCAAGGTAAGCACTAGAGAGGTCATCAGCCCAGCGTGACCAAGGTAAGCACTAGAGAGACCATCAGCCCAGCGTGACCAAGGTAAGCACTAGAGAGATCATCAGCCCAGCGTGACCAAGGTAAGCACTAGAGAGACCATCAGCCCAGCGTGACCAAGGTAAGCACTAGAGAGACCATCAGCCCAGCGTGACCAAGGTAAGCACTAGAGAGATCATCAGCCCAGCGTGACCAAGGTAAGCACTAGAGAGATCATCAGCCCAGCGTGACCAAGGTAAGCACTAGAGAGATCATCAGCCCAGAGTGACCAAGGTAAGCACTAGAGAGATCATCAGCCCAGCGTGACCAAGGTAAGCACTAGAGAGACCATCAGCCCAGCGTGACCAAGGTAAGCACTAGAGAGGTCATCAGCCCAGAGTGACCAAGGTAAGCACTAGAGAGATCATCAGCCCAGCGTGACCAAGGTAAGCACTAGAGAGATCATCAGCCCAGCATGACCAAGGTAAGCACTAGAGAGATCATCAGCCCAGCGTGACCAAGGTAAGCACTAGAGAGATCATCAGCCCAGCGTGACCAAGGTAAGCACTAGAGAGATCATCAGCCCAGCGTGACCAAGGTAAGCACTAGAGAGATCATCAGCCCAGCGTGACCAAGGTAAGCACTAGAGAGATCATCAGCCCAGCGTGACCAAGGTAAGCACTAGAGAGATCATCAGCCCAGCGTGACCAAGGTAAGCACTAGAGAGACCATCAGCCCAGCGTGACCAAGTTAGCACTAGAGAGACCATCAGCCCAGCGTGACCAAGGTAAGCACTAGGGAGATCATCAGCCCAGCGTGACTGATCTCAATGCATACCTTGGTGTTTAAGAACAGCTGATGCTTCTGATCTTCATGGATGGTTTTCTCACACAGGGAGTTTTATAAATACTGGCAGAAGAGCAGATACTATAACTCCCAACTTCTTTGTGAAGAGTTCAGTGCAATATCAATAACACCAGAATAAAGGCTTAAAATGAGGGTCATGTTTTAAATATTACCGTAATTCAATTACAAAGTTAATAGAATAACACATTTTACATCAACGTGCATTTTTATTTTGCTCAATAAGTATAAAACTCTGATGTCTGGATTTATTGACTGTCCATAATCTTAAATGATTAACAAACAAATCAAACTTTTTATGAAGGACAGAGCAAAATTATGAGCAAAATCAGGGAAGGTCTGTCAAATCGGAGACAGTGACAGGTTTGCATTACTTCTGACTGACGTAAATAAAAGTGACTTACACCTGCTGTTTAACTGCTAAACAGCAGTCACTGATCTGGTGTGCCAGTAGCAGTGGTGCAAAACTAGTATTGCTACGGCTTGTGTGTGTGTGTGTGTGTGTGTGTGTGTGTGTGTGTGTGTGTGTGTGTGTGTGTGTGTGTGTGTGTGCGTGTGTGTGTATGTAAAAAGTATTAGTGATTTTTATCTGTGTGCACACACCCAGTAATGCCAGGATACGTACATCATTATTCTGGGTATCAGTAAAAAATGTAGCTAACAAGTAATTATATTTCAAAAGTGAGGCATAAAATATGTCTTAGAACATTTAGACACTTAAATCTTCTAAGAATCTGGGGGCCCCACTCCCCGGATTATATAAATGGATACAGGGGGCTCACTTAATCATCCATGACTTTGTAGGGGCCCCACAATGGCTGTTGCTGGTTGGGGAAAAATGAGGAGGAAAAAATGCATTAATTTTCTGATTACGCTTTTTTACCTGAACAGGCTAGATATGGCCACCAGTCCTGCTTGGATATGTGTGTACAGTAGGCTGCTGTAGGTTTTGTGTGTGTGTGTGTGTGTGTGTGTGTGTGTGTGTGTGTGTGTGTGTGTGTGTGTGTGTGTGTGTGTGGAGGGGGTCGGGGTTGTGTGGGTATTACTACTTTAATTTTCATCACATTCAAACCTTGGACGTGTGTCCATGAGGTCATTATAGCTTGTTTGGGCTCAGGACAGTGCGGTCATTATTTTCTTTTATGTTTCTCGCAGACCTCAGAGGTGTACAAAGAAGGTTACTGTGGCTTGTGTAGGGGTAGGGTAAGGTCTAGGAACAACACAGTAGAATACATTACCGCAGTCACTGTTTCACTTTCCTCACAATCACACTTCAGGATTGCATACAGCTAGCTGCCTTTGACAGTTTGGCTTGAGGAGTGAGTAGGCATGCTATGCATATGCATGTCTGCAGTCTATTGAAATACATGACTGTGGCAGTTTGAACCTATGATTTCACCCCAGCCTACAACAAGTTGGGTACAACTTATGTCTTTCTTGAAGGGACAAAAAGGTTGAAATTATTTTCTTACTCATGTTTTTTTTTTTATTTAGGTCACTACTGGATTAAAAGGCTGGGATAATGCTCTAAAATACAAACCAGAGCATCTATAACTTCCTCAATGGTTATCACTGCACTGTCTTGGTCAGGAAAGATGTGTTGAAAGGATTCATAGGTTCATAGGTGTGTACTAGGCTAATGGGCCTGGAGCCTTTTATTCATAGATATATATATATATATATATATATATATATATATATATATATATATATATATATATATATATATCTTTACAAGCCTAGCCCATAGGATTACTCTGGCATTATGCCACCTGGATTCAAGGAAAACTAAAGCTGTACAGCAACGTGATTTCTTTCCTCAGTCATAATTTTTAAGTCATCATTGGTTGAAAAGATTGTGTAAAAAGAAAAAAAAGATTGTGTAAAAAGAAAAAAATCTTTAAAACAGACTTCAGAGCATATAGGGAGTTATGGCTTTTTGAAAAAGCTGAAGAGTAAGGCAAAATGAGAGAAAAGGAAGAAAAAAGTAGCGTGCTTAGTATGGGGAGCCCAAGATGGAGGAAAAACAGGAGAAGACTGGAGGGTGTGTGTGTGTGTATGGGGGGGGGTGCTGAAACAGTAGGTCTATGATGCCATTTCATCTACATAAAGTTGCTGCAATGCGTCATTGTTACAACTATATGCCAGTAACCGTAAATAGCCTTTTGTGAGATGGTCCAACATAATGTGGTACACAGGCATGTTGTAATGTAAGAGTACTGTAGCTACAGGTCAGTCTGTGTGCACTACTCCTAAAACTTTTCAGTAAGAACTAAAATGTTGCTTAGGAAGGGCGGCAGTGACAAGGTGATACGCAGAGCTGAAGTACTCAGGAGCCCACAACTTGACATCTGCTGGAGGCCCCCAAAATGGTAACACCGGCCCTGCACTCCAGTGACTGATCACCAACCAGCTACTCCTATGATTTGTATTAAAAGACCAAGATTGCATCTTCATGTGGATTTTTCTTACTATAAAATACAGTGATCTTTGAATTAGATTTTGTAAGCAGGAGGAATGTCGAGGAAAAAGCTCTCCCCATCAGTGGGTTGCATGGGGCAATTCCTCACAAAGAAAAATGTTTTTGTAGTACTTTCTGAAATATCAAATTTCAGTTGTTTAATGTTATCTTACAATGATCTCGCCTAAGAGTGCTGATCAAATAAGAATCATTGAGCATATATATGGGCAGCAAATGTGATCAAATTTTCTTGTGGATGATATCCATTTAGTTGACACAATTTGATCAACAAAGCAGATGGTCAGCAGGTGTGTGAGATCGCAGTTATCATGTTTGGAGACTAAGCCCTTTCTCTAATATTAGGGGTGCAGGGGGGCTTTCATTTTTTTGTAGTTTGCAAGCACTGAGGTTATTGCTCAGTGCATGCATACCAACGTGTCAATGTTGTAATGTCGGTGTTTAGTTTTTGATGGTAGCTATGTCAACATCTGGGTCTATTGATCAATTTTAGTAGCTCTATACAAATATATAAAATCACTAGTAACAGCTGTATGGAGACAATACCCTCCGGTAGTGCCAGTAAACCAAATGAATGCATCACAAAACAGCCTTCCAGAAGGAAAGGGACCAAGTAAATTATTTACTTGCAGACTGGTTTCAGCATATAGACCACGGCATTATCATTGCAATCATTTTTTACCACATGCAACACACTATACTTAAACTCTCATTCATCAGTTACGTGGATCAAAACAATTTAAAATTTTAAAGTGACCTCCAACAGCTCTGCTCAAAATATACATAAGACCACTATGAAGAAACAAATAAGTATTCAGCTAGGAATGATTAACAGTATATTAATATATAAATTTAGCCTGGTGCAAACAAACCGTCTAATAAAATTATCCATTTCTTTTCTCTTTGTATTAATACTTTATTAATTATTTTCTGTTGCATTGCAGGTTTATAACAACACAGTCAATACCTATAAATAGAAATTGTGCAGCTGCATCTTTTAATTTGTGCTTATATAAAGCATTTTGTGTTTTCTTACTCCTAATATTGTTAAGGTATGCAGAAATTGTCTCCTTAAATGAGTGGTCTTCTCAGTATAAAAATTCTCACATGTAAATTGTTTGAAGTAAATCACATTCTGGTATCACAAGAAATTGGCAGTGGGTCAACTCCTCCACCCCTTAGTAGAGTTTTTTTTTTCTTCAAGTGTGTGATACAAAGTTTTGGTGTGTATTCAGTGCAAATGTTATTTAGACTGTCGATTGAACTTGACAATGTAGTGCTTTGATTAATGAAGCTGTGGGTTCAGATCCTGTAGATGTTGGCTATTATTGTCTCTTTCATACTTCCATTATACAAGTGGGTGTTTCATTATAAGATTCTCTCAGATTGCTGATGTAACTCAGCATGTAATTTCATTGCCTTGGAGGTTATAGGTGATGAAGACTGGGGGTTCAGGCCCTAGCGGTGGTGAATATTGTCCTTTTCATTCTGCAAGCATATGACACACTCCATTAGCATTTGTTTTACTGCAAGCTTCTTTCCAATTGTTGATGTATCCCAGGATGTAAATTAAATATCATGCCTTGGAGATTCTAGATGATGAAGGTTGTGGGTTCAGTTCCTGTACGGGGTTGGATATCGTTGTGTCTTTTATTCTGCAAATGTGTTTCTCTGCAGATTTTCCTAAACCGCTGAGTTTGCTCAGCATGTAAATGCAATACATTTGAGGTTATTGTTAATGAGAATAATGGGTTCTGTTCCTGTAGAGGTTGATTATTAGCACATCATTGTTACAGTGGGGTAATTGTTTCATGATCTTTGCATTATAGTACAGGTAAAGTAGTCACACTCAGATGGTTTACCTCCATTTTTTGTACTTTTCCTCTCTATCCTGCCCTCATTCTCTCTATCTTTTTCATTGTTTACATTTCTTTCTTTTTTACCATTCCTTTTACATTTATATGCCGCAGCATGCAGATCAACACTCCTCTCACCATACAGGACTTTCACTCTCACCTTCTCACCTTCTCACTTTCACCTCCACAGGTGGCTAGTGGCTACTGCCACCAACACCATAACCAGCTCCAACTGTCACTCTCACACCTCCAGCAGCACCAGCAACAGCTACTAACACCGGTCTTGTCCAGGAGGTATTGTGCAATAACACCTGCAGCAGCAACTACCACCAGCTCTGTCCAGAGAGGTACTGCAGTAACACCTTCACCAGAATCTACACCCAGCCCTGACCAGGGGGTTCTGCAGTAATACCTGCAGCAGCATATATGACCAATCCTGTCCAGGGGGTACTGCAATAACACATGCAGCAAGCAGTGACTGTGAAGGTAACACTTATGTCACCTGTTGGCAGTTAGAGGAGATGGTGGGAAATATTAGTGAGGAGCAGCTAGATATCTGAATTGACCATTTAGAGACCCCCCTCTAGTGAGCTGCAGTCACATCCCTGCCCGGTACTGTCATTAACATTAGAGGCAGTACCCAGTGGTGAGGGAGTCCAGGTTGGGTAATAATCTCCTACTGGGCCATGGCTGCAGGGAGTGCAGCTTTGCAGCCCATCCTATCCTTATCCCTACCCTAGTGTTTCCCTCACTTTTATGTCTATGCTCACATCTGTTGTTTGTCCAAGCCTCCTCATCACCGTTCCTTCCTCTATGTGTCTGATGCTTTCCTCTCCATTATCTTCTTCATCTTCATCCCTGATTGTGTTCTCCCCTGTAAGTCTTTATTGTCTTCTATGTTTGTTTGTGTGCCCCTGCTACTTATCTTAACCCTATTACCTTCCTCTTACTTCCCATGCTTGATACCTTCACCAGCTTTCCTTCTCTTGATATATGGCACTGGACACCCCCCCAAAAAAATTCCTCTTTCCTCACCACCATCATGTTCATTCCTTAATTTCTTGACATATGTTCTACCTTCTGCTTGCTTCCTCCTTTTTCACAACTTTCCTGTCTTCTCATTTCCAGCCTTTAATCTGGTCAAAACATTGATCTGTAAATAAACTTCATAGCTGTGTAACGCTGCCACATGACCACTACTTCTTGCCACAGATGTACAAGCAGGATCACACAGAGCACCACTGAAGCATGTGCCTTACAGACGAGCACTGCTGCTGCTTGTCCTTCCCTGCGGCTGCATCTTATTCCTACTCGATCTTCTCGCAGTTCACTCTGTAGCCAGGAGAAGCATATTTAACGAGATGATGTTTGTCCACTGTTGCCTATCCACATTCATTGCTAATGTGCATCGTGGCTTGTCACTAACACACACAGTACACACAGGCGGACTGGCCACGATCATACTAGCACTGCCAGCACTGTTTCTGAATGTCAGGGAGTACAAGACACATTGTTAGAAGATTAATAAGACGTATAAATATGGTAATTGTACTTATTAAGAGACACCCATTTAATGAAGTTTAATCAAATACAGTGTGCAACTAAGCTAACAGATACCACACTACTTGGAAAACAAAGAGTAATAAGGAAAAAAGTAACAAATAAAATGCCGTGAGAACATAAAGGCTGATTAGAGACAACTATTAAGCAATTAAATAAAGAATTATCTTTATTAGACAAATATAGTCATGGAAACAGTTGCATTAAAACCCAAAATAATCTTGGTAAAAAGCACAAGATTAAAGCAAGTCACGTACACGTTAATCTGATTTCTAACAGCAAATTAGAAATCTTGTAGAAACTAAAATTGAGGAAGTATGCAGACATTAGAAAGAAAAGATGAAAAAAAGTGCTTTAGGGATGATAAAGAAGTTCAGTGTGAAGGGGGGAAGTAAGCAGTAGTTGTAATGCCACTAAAACCAGAAGAAATTAACATAATTCTGGGAAACATATTTTATGACTGTTTTGAGTATAATAAGCATGCTGCAAATGTATAAAAGATAAAAGAATAGTAAGTTTAGGCTAGATATGGAATCATATATCTGATATTAAGACAGACAGAAAGTTATAAAAATCTGTTAGATAGCAAAACTGGTGCAAATGCTGTGCCCACATTTTGAAAAAAAAAGCACTAATATCTTTGCACACTTGTTTTTATTTTTATTTTTTGCCTAGGACTAAATCTTGGCTAATCAAACCATAAACTATTCCTAAACCCCTCCAAAACAAAAAGTATGATATTTAGAACTTCACAAAAGCTGAAAAACTCCTACAAATCCCAATACTACAGATTTTAATGGCTCCCAATAGAGAAAACCATTTCTTTTAAATACTTAAGTTTATGGCTAGACCAGTTACTTAACTTCCAAAGCCACATTGAAATGACCAGGAAAAAGATTGATTCCTTTTCATTCTGGGCCCAGAATATCTCCATTTCTTTCAATACTAGCTACAGCTGCAGTTAGTGCAATATGCAAATTAATCCTACTTGCTTAACTTGAATATTGGTATTGGCTTTCCATCACAACCCCCCCCCCCCAAAAAAAAAAAAAACATTTGCTTTTACAGTCCACTGAAAACAAAATCTGATTATTCATTTCCAATTCCCACCTCAGGAACATCACTGTACTGATAGTCCTTCCAATTTTTGCACCCAAACGCTGGGAATCCCTAACCATTCACCTAAAAGAAATCTCCCTTTTCCCTGCTTTCAGAACACAACTCAAATGGCACCTTTATTGAAAATCTGACTACAGGTGCTTTTCTACCGAACATGTCAGCTAACTCCGTCCTCACCTGCATCTTTGTTCTCACCTGCTGCTTTCCTTGTATGTTTGCTGCTAAAATTAATTCACATTTGTTTTTCTACTCTATTAAAAACATGTACACATTGTTACAGCTGTCAACAGGATTCTCTACCTTCTGCGATTATTTCATGTTTGTGAATCTCTTCTGTTTTATTTTTTGTGAATTTCTTCAGTCAGGCTGAACCTGCAAATGATCTATAGCCGTCAGTATACTACCCTGATAAACAAAATAAAGAAATATCTAAAACCAATAAAAAAAAAATAAATAAAAGCCTGAACCAATACCATCCTTTTTAACAGGAGGGAAAGCTATACTTCATAAAACCGAAACCACAAACCATCTTAAGTATCAGCTAATAACTTGTTTTTTGGCATTATATATGTTTACTCATATAGGTAAACAAATTCAGTGATGGCAAGTATACAAATATATAATAAAACATAAGTGTACTGCATCATCTTTCATTAAACAAAACCATATTTCATTGTTACAGAAAGGTTCAAAACAGAAAAACGATAAGGGTAGATTAAAAAAAAAAAGGATAGCAACATTTCACATTTCTGAACTATAAAATACTTGCAGATGCATCAAATACATCACACTTTGATAAATTAGATTATAGTTGGTATGAAAAAGTACTTTACAAGTGAGCCAAGCAAATGGTCGCTGCATTCCAGGTATCCAAATTCAGTGAGGGAAGTCCCATTGTGATGTTTTAATACTACTGCTGTTTTGTCTTACCTTAAACTTTTTAAGTTATTCACATAAGAGATTAATAAGCCTCCATCTTAAATCCATGAAAATAAAACTGTTATATGGCATCCCATCTCTTTTTGTGAATGATTTCAAATTGTATAGTTCACCTGAAAAACAGGTAAAGTGCAACTAATAACAATTAAAACATGGGAAATGCAAAAGAAATGGAACAAGTAGGATTGTATAAATATATGGTAATAGAGAAATGATTAACAAAACACACACAATTAGAAACCGAGATTAGTAAAGATCATTTCAGAAGACTGAAGCTAACACTGAAAGCCATTGGACATCTTGGAAGAAAGTTCAAGCTATTATTCAGTTTGACCTCCCTACCAGATCATACACCTTTGGGGGAAAAAAGTCACTTTATGCTTATCACTTAGTAATAAGGAAACATCGGTGTTTGACAAAGTTCATATATTTTCTGGTCTATGAGAAGTACTGGGCCTCCTCAACACTGACTATATGTAGACGTTTGCAGCTGTAGAAACTACTTACATATCTATTTGACATCCTTTGCTCCCAACATTGTAAGAAACAAAAACCTAACATATCATCCATTTTCAGATTAACAGAAACAATTTTGAAGAAAGAATAGGTGGAACTTAAACCAGGAATGCATTAGAAACAACAGTAAAGCGTGCAAAAAAGTAAACATGAATAAATAAAGGGTGACAGTAGAAGAAAATGTATTGTTTGTATCCTTTGCTGACCAGGTTAGTCCCTCTAGGCTAGTAGTCATTTTTCAGATAAGACCCAAGGTGGTATTTCTACTCCTGGGGTGAAATTTGGCCAGGGCATTAGCAGACTTCCGCTAATCTTTCAAAAGCTGCCATGGGATTTTTAATAGGGACCAGAGCTACCATCATCTCAAGATGGGGCATCAGTTTAATATCTCATCTGATGGATGATAGACATGGGAGTGAAGCATTGACATTATGCTGTTCTCCTGTATGGTCAATAATCCAATCAGTGGGAAGAGAACTCTCAGCTGTCTGGTTTTCCAGCAATAAAGGCAAGTGTGCTACAGGCTTGTACACTGAAAATACATATTTAAATTAGAAGTCTAGTGCACTTTAAACTGGGCAAACATTACTAATTATGAATAGGTAAGAAGCTCAGCAACTATGAACCACAAAGAATTACTGAAAATAAAGCATTTATTTATTTTAATTTATTTATTGGCATTTGTTTAACGGGAAAGTCCACTGGGCCAAAATGGACCCATTTTTAGTGGAGGCCTGGGGAGAAAAGCTCCAATGTAACAATAAGGCTTACATAAAGTTTCAGAACAGGATTCACATGTATTACAGAAGCTCAAGAAAATTACATAAAGAAATTATCAAAATTTACAGAAAGCAATTAAAACTGAATAAAACATTATACTATCAGCAAATATAAAGCATGTTCATAGTACGGAGAATAGCAACGTGACATGAGAATACTAGGAAAATTAAATTGTTCACATTTTAAACAGTTATAAGCATCAAGGAATTCAAGCGAATTTAGGTGTTACACCAAATAAACAACAGGACAATGTGGAGACAGAAAGACATAAGAGGAGTACTTACAGGGGAGAGAGTAATTAGAGAAAAGAGAGGGAAAAAAGAAGGATGGGGAGGGGAAAGTATGTAGGACGGACAGTAGAAAAAAGAAAGAAAAAGATAGAAGGAACGTGGAAGAAAGGAGAGAAGAGGGGAAAGGTAGTTAGGATGTTTGGAGGGAGCAAAAGGAAGAATTAAGTAGTTAAAAGTTTGCAAGATTTGGATAAGAACAGATTCAGAACATTTGGTATTATCTAGTAAAAGTAAGAGAATTAGATGTGGCGGGGGAAAAGGAATAATAAGGTTGTACTACTCTTTGAAATGGCTACTCTGAGCAACTGCAGTGTCCTGCATATTGCAATGCATACATATATAAAGATAGGTAAGCAAAATGTTAACAACGTTCAACAGGGATACCAGCAAATATAATTAAGTAATAGCTAATAAGGAAGAATTTTCAATCAAAGTTAAAATTGCTGCTTGTAGTAGTAACTGCATATAAACCACTAAGTGATGCTTTCCTTGGTCCACTGCAGTGTGAACCTACATTGATTTCTTGAATGTTAATTATGCCCTGAGATAAGAATATGGACCATTTTTGCCATGGCATTAAGAAACTTTAAATGGAGACCTATTACACATTTATAAGCCAAATTGGTAAAGTGGACACCTACTCAAGGGATTGCAGTGTTTTTGCAATATAAATAGAACACATTGGAGGGATAGGTATGTATCACAGAGAATACAGTGATTCTGTGGAACTGTCTTCTGCTCCCAATAAAGTGAAGTACTCCCCTTACTCCATTAAAATGTTATTTGAATGAAATGTATGGGAAACCACAAATTCACCACTGGTTTAGCACCCATGTCCCTCACGGATAGGGGCAACAACTAAATGTTCCAACATATCCTTGCTCTGCATGGGTTATTCATACATATTATATTTTGTGTATAATGGTTAAAAATAGAACATCTAAAAGTACCAGGGTGGTGTAAGGCTAGACTTCTTAAGATCCTCACAGATCAGTTGCCTAGTAAGTACCTATGAACTGTTTTAAGATTATTTGAAATTATGGAATCAAGCAAAACCATGTCCATCTTTGCTGTCAGCAGGGCTATCTCATGGAGGGTCCGAATGGAGAGATGAAAGTTTGGGACAGATGTAGGTCAACAATTAAAAAAGATAGCTGGGTGCATAAGACCCAGGATAAAAAAGTGCCCAGTCCTGGTAGGCAAACTAGTCTCTGATTGACACTGAACACCACTTGACTACATTACAATGACCATGAAACAGTGGCAGACCACTTTGCAATTAAGCCATAATAAAGGACAAATTATTATCCTAAGGATAAAAATTCAAAGGAAGATATTCCAGGTTAAGTCTTTGTCACCACTGCTGTTCTGCCTTGCCCTTAACCCATTAAGCTGTCTATTTAACAGCTTAAGCCATGACTATAATTTGGCTCCTAGAAAACAACAAAGTGTAAAGACTTGTCATCTTCTCTTTGTTGATGATTAGAAACTAAGTAGGTCATCAAATAAGGAACTGAAAGCACAACTGCAAGTTGTCAAAACATTTTCAGATGATATAAGGATGTCATTTGGTCTTGATAAATGCGCAAATGCTACCTTTAAAGCAGGAAAACATCAGTTTGTGACAAGAATGTCATATAAAAGAACTTGAGCAAGAAGGAGTGTATAAATATTTAGGAATTGATGAAGGATCAACAAAACAAGCAAATATGAATATAAATCAATAAAACTTAGTAAGGAATATTTCAGAAGACCGAAATTAATCCTGAAAATAGCATTGACATCTAGGAACAAAATTCAAGCTATAAACCAATTTGCTCTTCCTGTCCTAACTTACAATTCTGGAGTGATTGACTGGCCCCACAATGTGTTGAATAGATTAGACAGGAAAACAAGAAGGATGCTTCATGCTCACCAAATGTTTTATAAAATCAATGCATACCAAGATTATATATTCCCCATTCTGAAGGAGGGATGGGCCTCCTTGAAATTGATTATATGTATAGATCTGCAATTATGGGACTCCAAACATATCTGCTGACCTCACAAGACCCAAACATAGTGAAAGTTTTGAAACATGAGGAGAATACATTTAAAATGACTTCTCTGCTTACTCTAGCAGAAGCATGTTGGCATCAAGCAGGAATGGAAATCAAATCAGAAGTAGATAAAAATCAGGCAGCAACTGAATGTGCCAAACAACAAAAGAAGAATATAAGGTGAAGGACCAGATGAGAAGGCAAGAAATGTGGAAAATGCATAAATATAGTGGCAAGTATAGAAAACTTATGGAAGAACCTCATGTTGATCACGAACGAATGCAAGAATGGTTAAGGAGAGGCGAATTCAAACCAAGAGATGAAAGGTTAATATTGGCTGCACATGATAGTGGGCTACTTACACACTGGTTTACAAAGTCCATTGAACATGTGGGAGAAACAGACAAATGTAGGTTTTGCAAAACAGAATTGAAAACAGTTGCACACCTCATTGCTAGTCGCGACATACTACTGGCAGACGGACTGTATACTAAAAGGCATAATAATGTGGCAAGACTGTTGCACTGGGGATTATGCAAACATTATGGTATTGAAGTGTCTGAAAAATACTGGAAACATGAGCCACAAAGCATCATAGAAAATGATGAAGTCTACATCATATAGGATCATCCATTACCAACAGTTCAAAAGACAGATGCTAGAAAACTGGATATAGTGGTCCAAGAAAAGAAGACAAAAGTAGCATTGATCATTGAAATTGCCACACCCAGTGACTACAGTGTCATGTGTACAGAGAGACACAAAGTTATAAAATATCAGGATTTGCAAGCAGAAACAAGAGTAGTGTGGAAGAAAGATACCTAGATAGTTCCAATAGTAGTAGGAGCAACTGGTCTTATAACAAGGAGTCTATAATCATATTTAGATATGCTACCAATACATGCACCTCTGTACAAATTGCAGGCAGAGTCATTACTGGGAACATTATGGGTGCTGCGAAGAGCACATTTTTGGCTGACATCAAAGAGTGAAACAATACTAATGTCATGAACTTTAATTGTACTTTGACTTAGGAATGAGGTCCATTCCTGTCATGGTATTAGAAATCCAAAAGATTTGGAGAAATTAAATGAGTAATCAAGTATTATCTAGTAAAAGTAAGAAAATTAGATGTAGTTTGTGGAAAAGAATAAAGAGATGTCTTTCATATTTATGAATTGTTTGTGTCTTTCAGCTTTTCCCAGTTAGGGGTCGCCACAGCGGAACTCTGGTCCGTTAATGATTGGCAGTAGATTTTTACATACTGGCTTGCCGGGCCTAACGCACAACCTTCAATGAAGGAACGCCCATTCATGCATGTCGCCACACAGAAGATGCTCTACCTGAGAATCAAACGGGCAACATCTAACTGTGAGGCGACAACACTACCGTAGCACCACCACCGCAGTCTCTTTCATATTTATGAATAACATGCAAAAATACTGGGGAACACTCATTTATCCAATCCAATGGCAGTTTAGTCTTGCTCTGTACAGATAACAAAATCCAAGCAGGTACTATTAAATGTACCAAAATGTCACAGTTTATGCCTGCACCAGCTAAAGCCCTTTTGCCAGATATTAAAACCTTGAGAAATTAAGGGAAGACAGTTTACTCTTAAAAATACAGAAAGGTGGCAGTCAGTTGTTTCCCTGTAACTCCATATGTGATATTTCACTACAGGTTTGACTAGTACTTAGTTATGTGCCTAGAACAGAACCTCAAACTGAATATTAATATTACTATGACAGAATCATAGGGTAAGGTGTCAAGTCAAGCTTTTGAACTGCTCTTGACCTTCTAGAAGCTTGTTTGCTGTTACTTCATGGTTGTAAAATAGTAATAATAAATAAGTGAGTTAGGATGGCTGTATATTGTAAGATGATATCTCATTGTTGAGTCTAGACTGAGTTGTATAAGTCTTTCTTTTGCCAAATCTATCTGAAGCAATACTCTGTATGGACTTAAGTTACTAAGGCTAACTAAACTAGAGATGGCATATCACAGAAATGATAAATCTGCAACGGGACTTAGATACAATAATCACTACTGTATTTATTTTTAAAGAACTGATGTGCCCTGAAATTGAAAAAAAGTTGTCTAAAATATGCTCAGCTTGAATTTTCCTATAGACTCCAAAAATCAAACAAGGTATTCTGATGAAGAAGAAAATTCTGAAGTGGTAAGATTTACCAGCATAACTAAGGTAATCTGTGAATGACATGATTCAAGTCCTGCAAAGCAAAAGTAGTTTTGTTGATGACACTTTTAGTGGATCTATATCAAATCCCCAAGATTGCCCACCATTACTAATCAGGATGATACAACACACAGGTGAGGTCCAGTCAGAGGTGAAAGTTCACGTTAATGGCCATACAGATTTTAAGTAACTTTAAAATCTTAGAATGCATATGTTTTGTATTACAATGTCAAATGCTTCTGCATTAATAATTTGAAACTTTAAAGGAGACGGCTAGAAAGATGCTTGGTATCACATCTGGACAGAGGAAGGACGACAAGGAGACATGGTGGTGGAATGAGGAAGTACAGGAGAGTATACAGAGAAAGAGGTTGGCAAAGAAGAAGTGGGATTGTCAGACAGATGAAGAAACTAAACAGAAGTATAAGGAGATGAGGTGCATGGCAAAGAGAGAGGTGGCAAAGGCTAAGGATAAGGCATATGAAGAGTTGTATGAAAGTTTGGACCCTAAGGAGGGAGAAAAGGATGTGTACCGATTGGCTAGACAGATGGACCAAGCTATGTGCAGCAGGTAAAGGTGATAAAGAGTAATGAGGGAAACATGCTCACAAGCGAGGAGAGTGTGTTGAGGAGATGGAAAGAGTACTTTGAGGGGCTGATGAATGAAGAGAATGAGAGGGAGAGAAGGTTGGATGATGTAGGGACAGTGAATAATGAAGTACAATAGATTAGCAAGGAGGAAGTAAGGATAGCTATGAAGAGAATGAAGAATGGAAAGGCTGTTGGCCCAGATGACATACCTGTGGAAGCATGGAGGTGTTTAGGTGAAATGGCAGTGGAGTTTTTAACCAGATTGTTTAATGAAATCTTGGAAAGTGAGAGGATGCCTGAGGAATGGAGAAAAAGTGTTTTGGTACCGATTTTTAAGAATAAGGGTGATGTGCAGAGCTGTAGTAACTACAGAGGGATTAAATTGATCAGTCACAGCATGAAGTTATGGGAAAGAGTAGTGGATGCAAGGTTAAGAAGGGACGTGATGATTAGTGATCAGCAGTATGGTTTCATACTGGGAAAGAGCACTACAGATGCGTTCTTTGCTCTGAGAGTGTTGATGGAGAAGTACAGAGAATGTCAGAAGGAGTTGCATTGTGTTTTTGTAGACTTAGAGAAAGCATATGACAGGGTGCCTAGAGAGGAGTTGTGGTATTGTATGAGGAAGTCAGGAGTATCAGAAAAGTATGTAAGAGTGGTACAGGATATGTACAAGGGTAGTGTGACAGCGGTGAGGTCTATGGTGGGAGTGACGGATGCGTTTAAGGTGGAGGTGGGGTTACATCAAGGTTCAGCTCTGAGCCCTTTCTTATTTGCAATGGTGATGGACAGGTTGACAGACAAGATCAGACAGGAGTCCCCGTGGACTATGATGTTTGCAGATGACATTGTGATCTGTAGTGAGAGTAGGGAACAGGTGGAGGAGACCCTGGAGAGGTGGAGATATGCTCTAGAGAGAAGAAGAATAAAGGTCAGCAGGATTAAGACAGAATATATGTGTGTGAATGAGAGGGAGGATAGAGGAATGGTGAGGATGCAGGGAGTAGAGATGGCGAAGGTGGATGAGTTTAAATACTTGGGGTCAATAGTTCGGAGTAACGGTGAGTGTGGAAGAGAGGTGAAGAAGAGAGTACAGTCAGGATGGAGTGGGTGGAGAAGAGTGTCAGGAGTGATTTGTGACAGACGAGTACCTGTAATAGTGAAAGGGAAGGTCTACAAGAGAGTAGTGAGACCAGCTATGTTATATGGGTTGGAGACAGTGGCATTGACAAAAAGGTAGGAGTTTCAGCTGGATGTGGCAGAATTAAAGATGTTAAGATTTGCACTGGGTGTGACGAGGGTGGACAGGATTAGGAATAAGTATATTAGAGGGTCAGCCCAGGTTGGAAGGTTTGGAGACAAAGCCAGAGAGGCACGATTACATTGGTTTGGACATGTGCTGAGGAGGGATGCTGAGTATATTGGGAAAAAGATGCTAAGGATGAAGCTACCAGGTAACAGGAAAAGAGGAAGGCCTAAGATAAGGTTTATGGATGTGGTGAGAGGGGACATGCAGGTGGTTGGTGTGACAGGGCAAGATGCAGAGGACAGGAAGAAATGGAAACAGGTGATCTGCTGTGGTGACCCCTAACGGGAACAGCCGGAAGAAGATGATGATGATGATGATTATTATTATGTTATTTATACAGTGGAGCAAAGCAAGAATGGTTGAGGAGAGGCGAATTCAAGCCATGAGATGAAAGGTTAATATTGGCAGCCCAAAATAGTGGGCTGCATACATATTGGTTTACAAAGTCCATTGAACATGTGGGAGAAACAGACAAATGTAGGTTTTGTAAAACCGAATTGGAAACAGTCGCACACCTCGTTCCTGGTTGTGACACACTAATGGCAGAAGGACTATATACTGAAAGGCATAATAATGTGGCAAGACTGTTGCACTGGGGATTGTGCAAACATTTGGTACTGAAGTTTATTTATTTTTACATTTGTTTGAAATGGCTGAAAAACACTGGAAACATGAGTCACAAAGCATTATAGAAAACGAAGAAGTCGACATCACATGGGATCACCTATTACCAACAGTTCAAAAGATAGATGTTAGAAAACTGGATATAGTGGTCCAAGAAAAGAAGGCAAAAGTAGCATTGATCATTGAAATCACCACACCCAGTGACTACAGTGTCTTGCATACAGAGAGACACAAAGTCATAAAATATCAGGATTTGAAGGCAGAAATCAGAGCAATGTGGAAGAAAGATACCCAGACAGTTCCAATAGTAGCAGGAGCAACAGGTCTTATAAAAAAAGAGTCTACAATCGTATTTAAATATGTTACTAATACATGTAACTCCATACGAATTGCAGAAGGAGTCATTACTGGATACATTGGGGGTGTTGCAAAGAGTACTACTGGCTGACATCAAAGAGTGAAACAATACTAATTTCATGAACTTTAATCGTACTTTGACTTAGGAATGGAGTCCATTCCCATCACAGTATTAGAAACCCAAAAGATTTGGAGAAATTAAAAAACAAAACGGACCAATGGTTTATTTTCAACTTAAAGTTCAAGTATTCCTAGGTCTTACACATCCTTACTATGGGATCTGTTCCATTTATTTATAAATGAACCCTGTCACCATATATATATATATATATATATATATATATATATATATATATATATATATATATATATATATATATATATATATATATATATAAAATCCAGCATCTGAAAACTTTAAATGTCAAATGCTTTGTAAATCTTGAATTAATCTTACATCAGGTAGATGTTTTGTCTTCTGTCAACTAGGTGTTAAAAACCTTTGTTTTTTGCATCTGACCTTGTTATTGAATATTTCACCCCTCTGTGTATTCTCTGGTCCTGAATAATAACAATGTAAAAGCCGGGATGTTACTTTGATCTCTATGCATATATTGGCAACAGAGAATTGCCACAGGAAAGTCAACAAACACAATTCATGAAAAAAGTAATGTTGTCTCTACAGTAGACTTCATCATTTGTATCCCTAAGGCCATTATATACAGAAGCAACTGTGAAAAGACTTTGTGACTGTGAATTTACAGAATTTTTCATGCATATCTCTCAACTGTCCAGAATTGTGCAGAATGTACAGATTTTTGCCTCATTTTTGGTCTATCCCTCATAAAATTTGTGGTTTTCTGGAAAATCATTAAGGATTAAAGTCACTAAATAATGACAGATGTAAATGTCAGACTTCACATCCTTCAGAAAAATGCATGCTAATGCAAAACCTGTTATTCGGGCAACTTTCTTTATAAGAGAAATATAAAAAATCTGTCTCTGATTTTGGGTCTTTGACCTCCTGTTCTTTTGGTCTTGTCCAGAGTTCTTTCTCTAAGAGGTTGATAGGTATTTTATTGTGAGGAAATTCTAAGTTGACTTCCTTAGACTCCAAGCTTAACGCATTACTTGAAGGCATTCACCAGGTTTGTATAATTACAATACAATGATTTGATAGTAAATTCCAAAAAGCAAATTTCTTTTACTATTTAAATCGTTTAGATGTACTCTGGAGCTGTGACTATTCTCATACCTTGCAACTGTCCGGATTTTCGCAGAATGCCCAGATTTTTGTCTCATATTTTTGCCTGCTCCTCATAAAATTTTTAGTTTTCTGTCAAATCACTGAGAATGGAAGTCACAAAATAATGACTTGCATTTGAGTTTCAGACTTTGTATCTTACAGAAAATGCATACCAACACAAATCTTGTAATTCTAGCAACTTTCTTTGGTTGTAAAAGCAGTATTTAAAATTTGCCCCTATTTTGGGCCTTTGTCCCTCCATTATTTTAGGCTCTGTCCAGATTTCTTGTGCTAAGACTTTGAGAGGTATGATTCAAATTCAGAAATATTATACATCACAAATGTCTCATTACAAATCTCAAATAAGTTTCATTTTTTTCACAAACAGATTAAGTATTCCATTATGATACCTGTGCATTAACATAGCCCATGGAATTACAGGCATGTCAGTGTCATCCTGCATTTTCTGTTTTGTTTAGGAAACTATAGTTCATTCAATGCATTAAAAGATGCACGGTTCTTCAGTGGTTGGGAAAATGTGTTTTATACTGATAAAAAGTGTGTGAAAAAATGTGTTTTTGTGCAGTAGCAGAAAGGTATGAAATGTATCTAGTCTGAAGAATACTCTGCATTAATAGCATGTTCTATTGGTAGACAGTCCTCTGGGTACTGCGAGGTAAGGATACTCTGCATTAATAGCGTGTTCTATTGGTAGACAGTCCTCTGGGTATTGTGAGGTAAGGATACTCTGCATTAATAGCATGTTCTATTGGTAGACAGTCCTCTGGGTACTGCGAAGTAAGGATACTCTGCATTAATAGCATGTTCTATTGGCAGACAGTCTTCTGGGTATTGCAATGTAAGAAAGAGAGCAATGCTCAAAACAAAGTGATTCCCTTGGGCATTTCAAAGCTGTACATTTATGAAATGTGTAGCACAAAGGGAAAAGGTAGATTACATGGATTCTGTCCTCTGTTATTCAGTGCACACCACCTGCTGCCATGGTATGTGATCAGTTTTAATTGAATGTTTCACAATGCGAGTGACAAAGTCACACCCAGTTTATGCAGCCCTGGGAAAACTGAACAGGTGTTTAAGCAGGAAACTGTAAACAGGGCAGTCAACAGCTGGGGGCGGGGGTGCAGGGATGCAGATTGTTTTGCTTTGTAATGGGGTGTCACACTTAAATTCCATGACTCTGAAATGCCAGGAACATTTTCATATTCTCTAGCTTTGCTTTTATTCCAAGCCCATGCGTATGTTACATTTATTTTATTTTTAGAAACAGTTTGGAGATGTGGGAGTTCGGAGTACATTTTATCCATAAGAAAGTCAAATAAAGTTAGAATGTTATGATATATGCAACAGTTTGATTCATCTGTAAGTTCTGTTTGTTTTAGTCATTTATTTATTTTTTCTAGATCAACTTTAGTGACCACTTGCATGAGTAATTACTTCAATTAATTATAACTCTATATATGCAGCAACTGTCACTCCCACAGATATCCCAGACTTGTTTAGCAGGGCTTGAGAGCTTGTCATATGCTTTCTCCATATCTATGACTGTCCAGCGGAACCATTTCCTCATCTCTAGCTTCTTCTAAACTGCACGCCTCACTACAAATATTGGGTTGGTTCTGCTGCATCCTGATGTGAATCAGAACTGCTCATCTCCCATTTTATTTTCTATTACTCTCTTTTATCAATCACCAAACATTTTCACGCTGTGAGACAGGCACTTGATACCTCTATACTAACCACAGTTGTGAATTTCCCTCTTTTGTTTTTGTACACTGGCACTGAATCGTTATTCTCCAGCCGTATGGGATACACCTTCCTCTCCATACTGCTGTGAGTGCCCTCTATGGGGGGTTCCTCTCCCTCTTTTTTTCATAGACTGTGTCTGGGGCAGTAGAGCTTCTGTGTAGTTTGCTTTAATCAGAAGCTGCTGGAAGTGTTCCTTTTATCTGCCTTTAATGTGCTGTGGACTGTTGAGCAGGTTGGTACCAGCATCCCTTATGATGGGTGTCTGATGAACATTTTCTTTCTCTCTCTGTCTTTGGCCTGCAACCTTATAGAGTTTCTTTGTGAGTCACTCTCCAGAAGCTGGAAGTGGGACTCTTTTGCCTTGTTCTTTGTTGTTTCAACTGTTCTCTTAGCTTCTTCGTTAGCCAACCAGTTCTTCCACTTTTTACCACACACCTTTCTTTTCATAACTTCCTGGACTTCTGAATTCTTCTGCATTCCACCACCTGCTTTCCTTGTATATCAGACCCTGATGATTTCCTTAAACTCTTGGCTTTCTTTTCATTCAATTTCTAGGTTTTTAGCCTAGTCTCTGTTGGCCTTAGAGCCTTCTCTGACCACTGCTTGCATGTAATTGTGGCCATCAGAGGTTTATGCTGTGGCCCAGCTGTTTCACTGAGGATGACTTTGCAGTTTCTGGCCCTATCACAATGTGCTGTCTTTCCTAGTCTAGGAATCACATCTCCTGTACATTTTTTAATTTGTAGTGCACTAAGCAGCAGATTGCCTCTCCCAGTGGCATCTCATGCTGAGTAATTTAGTTCTCATATGCATTCTTATGAGTTATGTAAAAAGATGCATGAGAATTCACTCCCTTGCCTTTTTTCATATGATCTCAGCTACATCAATCTGCTTCAGTGATGTCTCTATTACACCTCAGGTACCTTTCGTATGGATTTCTGACTACTGGTACAACAGTTGTAGGTGGAACAAAGGAATCCACACACTCCGAAATGTAAATAAACTGCAACTTCATCAAAGCATTGATCATCAGCTATATAAGGACATGATGTTTTTAACATTGTATCTCTGATGAAGTCCCAGTTAATTTTGTGAAGATGAAAGTGCTTAGATTATTAAATGTTTTTGTTTGGTTTCAGAGAGTGTGGATTATTTTGTTCTCTTCTCACTGAAGGATTTTATTGTTGTGTGTCCACACACCATTGTTTTTCTTTGTCGTTTCATATAGTGGGCGGAGTTGCCTTCCAAGACTCAGTTAGCTTCATTGTGATGACGTAGCCTGGTATTTTGAATCTTGCCCCGCATCAAGTCTACATGACTTTGCATCTTTAAGCATTTCACCATCAGCACTTTACCTGGGTGATTTTAATTTACACTTTTTATTTTACTGTCTAGATATTTAATGTTTTAAGTATTCTTTTTACTCACATTAATACATTTGTTAGCTTTCTACATAACCCAGTACATTTTACTTTAAAGTCAAGAACTGCATTAGGTGGGGAGTGGAGGGAAAAGAAAAAAAATGAAATATAAAAAAAATTAGTAATAAAGGTGTACAAGACACGAGGGCATGATGTGGTTTATTCAATTTCTTAGACAACTCAGAGGAAAAATGGCAATACTAATAAATAATGTTTTAAACAAATCATATTACAAAGATTGGATGGCGTTGCAGAGTGCATTCTGGAGCCCATCAAAGCTAGAAATCATGTTTTATTGTTCTAGCAACTTGAATGTTTGTAAGTGATTGAACCATGGAACTGAATTATAGGGAGAAAGTGGTATATTTTTAAAGATTTTATGAACTGTGAATATGATCATGAATAAAGCAGTAGTCAAAAAATGGACTCCATGCTTGCAGTATCACAGAATACAACAGCTGACTTAGTTAGTCTAAAGGGAGGCATGGGTAATCTGCAGCCAGAGCTGAAGACTTCAGTAAATAGGGCAGGTCTACTAAAGTGATTATTGTATCCACAAAGACAAAGCCAAGCATTACAAATTTGAAGGAGAGCACTTAAAGATGGTGGTAGAGAAGTTTACAGATGGAGGAGAACGGTGACATCAGCTCTTGTGGGATGGCTTGAGGATTATACGCTTGCAAGAGGGATTGGAGAGGCAAAAGAACCATCTCTTCTATGGGACATCAGTGTTCATGGATGGCAGGGTGGTCAGTGTGTCTTAATGTAGAAGAAAAGGATGGATACAGAGTATATGATGGAAAGAAAGCATGCTAACCTTAGTCACCTGCTACTTAAACTTCACGCTCATGAAGAAGAAACTGGCAGACTTACAACTGTACTGTCTGTCAGGTGAGGGTACATTATGTGAAGGATAGTAGGCTTGTACAGGAGACACTGACTAGCTGGGCCACTATAAAAAGGCAGCAGCTCATTGATATGGTTACATGAATTCACACCCATATTCTAGGTGTATACTACCAATGGTAAACTGAATTCACCCCCATATTCTAGGTGTATACTACCAATGGTAAACCGAATTCACCCCCATATTCTGGGTGTATACTACCAATGGTAAACTGAATTCACCCCCATATTCTGGGTGTATACTACCAATGGTAAACTGAATTCACCCCGATATTCTGGGTGTATACTACCAATGGTAAACTGAATTCACCCCCATATTCTGGGTGTATACTACCAATGGTAAACTGAATTCACCCCCATATTCTAGGTGTATACTACCAATGGTAAACCGAATTCACCCCCATATTCTGGGTGTATACTACCAATGGTAAACTGAATTCACCCCCATATTCTGGGTGTATACTACCAATGGTAAACCAAATTCACCCCCATATTCTGGGTGTATACTACCAATGGTAAACTGAATTCACCCCCATATTCTGGGTGTATACTACCAATGGTAAACTGAATTCACCCCCATATTCTAGGTGTATACTACCAATGGTAAACCGAATTCACCCCCATATTCTGGGTGTATACTACCAATGGTAAACTGAATTCACCCCCATATTCTGGGTGTATACTACCAATGGTAAACCAAATTCACCCCCATATTCTGGGTGTATACTACCAATGGTAAACTGAATTCACCCCCATATTCTGGGTGTATACTACCAATGGTAAACCGAATTCACCCCCATATTCTGGGTGTATACTACCAATGGTAAACCGAATTCACCCCCATATTCTGGGTGTATACTACCAATGGTAAACTGAATTCACCCCCATATTCTGGGTGTACACTACCAATGGTAAACCGAATTCACCTCCATATTCTGGGTGTATACTACCAATGGTAAACCGAATTCACCCCCATATTCTAGGTGTATACTACCAATGGTAAACCAAATTCACCCCCATATTCTGGGTGTATACTACCAATGGTAAACCAAATTCACCCCCATATTCTAGGTGTATACTACCAATGGTAAACTGAATTCACCCCCATATTCTGGGTGTATACTACCAATGGTAAACTGAATTCACACCCATATTCTGGGTGTATACTACCAATGGTAAACCGAATTCACCCCCATATTCTGGGTGTATACTACCAATGGTAAACTGAATTCACCCCCATATTCTGGGTGCATACTACTAATGGTAAACCGAATTCACCCCCATATTCTGGGTGTATACTACCAATGGTAAACCGAATTCACCCCCATATTCTAGGTGTATACTACCAATGGTAAACCAAATTCACCCCCATATTCTGGGTGTATACTACCAATGGTAAACCAAATTCACCCCCATATTCTAGGTGTATACTACCAATGGTAAACTGAATTCACCCCCATATTCTGGGTGTATACTACCAATGGTAAACCGAATTCACCCCCATATTCTGGGTGTATACTACCAATGGTAAACTGAATTCACCCCCATATTCTGGGTGTATACTACTGTTAGAAAAATATGTATTAATGTATATGTTTAGTGCTTATTAGAAGCTAAAAGGGTTAAAACATTTCATTCTATTTTATGTACAGCTTAGTTTTGTATGAAACTACAAGATGCTTTTCAAACTGCAATATGCTTTCTGAAACTGCAAGATGCTCTCTGATCTAGTATTTGCTAGCACAGCAAAATTCATGTTTATGCCTTTTGGAAATTTACTGAGAAGCAGGTGATTATCTGCTAGGTCAGGAAAATAATGAATAGAACAATACTGTTTTCTATAATGTTATTGAACTTGAACAATCAGCTCTGTTCATGTTATGAGAACATGCACAGCTGCAGAAAAGATAGATGCAGTTGAACAGAGACTGCTTGAAGAAATGAACTATAATCTGTACTTGCTTTGTGCTCGAATTAGCCATAGTACCTTAAATGGTAACATTGCATAGTGAGAAGTTGTATCTGACCGGTGGTCATCAAGGCCACGTTGTTTTTCTTAGGAAGTTTTTTTGTAAACTTAATATGCCAGCAGAAAATCATGGGCAAACAGCTGCTATGAAATAATATTGAAAGAACTTGTGATTTATTATGTCAGCTTAGTAGGCAATGTCTTGTAAGAAATGTATAAGAATGGCTTCACTTCCTGATTCTAGTTAGACAAACTCTGTATTAGCAAGTTTTTGTCTCCTTGCTGCAAGATTAAAGTGCCTTAACCTGAACCTGCCGTGTGTTGATCTTTTTGAAGTTGTTTTTCTTTTGACAGATTGGTCCTTTGGACCGGAAACTCTCACTTCGCCTCAGGTCAGATGGGCCAGGTGGCATGAAACCGTACGGGGAAGAGACCACATTGGTTCTTCTGCTCTGAAAGACCTCCGACTGAATTGTCGTTCAAAAGAGGCCAGCCACTTTTCTGATCTGCGACTGGAGGACGAGTTAACGGTTTTCCATCGAACTAGGTGATCAAGCATGGAGGCTCAGGTAAGGTGAGATTTACCTTTTTTCTGTTTTAGATTAGGGACTTGATTTGTATCATCTGTCAGAAGATTTGTTTTGTACAAGTCAGAGACAGGAAGATTGCAGTCTTGTCATAGATCAGGGAAACAGAATAGGTAAGGTAGTTATTCTAGATAAACTGTGAAAAAGAGAAATCGTGGTACCACGTGAAAATAAGAAGGGTTACGTAACATTTTAACAGTCAGAACAATATGGGTAATAAGTGCACAAAAAGTTCCCAAGATCCACCATTAACTAAAGATGCAAAATATATGCAATTACAGTGTGCCGACAATGTTAGGTACTATACAGAATGGGTTAATAAATATGAATTTGATGGCAAATTAGAAAAAATCTTCACTTATTAAACTTATCAAACAGCTTAAAACCGACACAAAAGGTCAGGTGAAAAAGCAACGTCAATTAGGCATTCCTCAGGCACACAGGTGGATTGAGGAGGCAAACCATAGGGAACAAAAAAGTAATAATTCAAAAGCTATGTTTCTAGATAAAGAAGACAATAATTTGGTAATAGCATCAGCCCCTCCTCCTCCGCTTCCCTTAGCAGAATATGAAGCGAGTGGACAAGTTGGTCCACCTCCGCTATACCTGGCTGTCACCACGAAGCCAAGACCGTATGTCAGAGATCCCATCGAGACTAGGTCTCGAACACATAACTTAAGAGGGGATACTGAGTTATATCAAATAAACAAAAATTCACAAGCTATGAGTGAAGAAGAGATATGTCCACTCATAGAAGTACCAAATCCTCAGGCAGGACAGGAAGGGCAGGATCCGACTCTCCTAGTATATAGACCGTGGACACTAGAAGACATCCGGAAAGCCACAGAGGGAATTCCCCATCCAAAAGTTAATTTTAGAAAATTCTTAGAAGACTTACCGGGCATGAGGTTAGGTTATCATTTAAATGGAGAAGAAGTAGAACAAGTAGTTAGACAAACCATAGGTCCAGATTGGCACATGATCAGTGGCAACTGGAATCCCCATGACGCAGAACACAAGCCTCCCACATAGCAACGCGAAACTGGATAACAGAGTGAAAGGTCTAACAGACCAAATCTCTGAGAAATGGAAGCCTAGGGCAGACTGGACTTGCATTAATCAATGCATCCAACAAGAAGGTGAAACTGTTGACAGATATTATGCTAGATTGTTAGAGTGTTTTAATAACCACTGTGGAATGCAGGTACCTGAAGACCAAACACATGATTTCCCCGTATGAGCAGCAGCTAAAGAATGCATTTTTGAAAGGCAGTATTTTGCCTATAAGCAGCTTTATCACAAAGCACATGGTAGACCATCATACAAGTAGATTACAGTCACTACTTGAATATGCTAGACATGCCAAAAGACATTTTAACGGTAAAAAGAAAAAGAAAGCCCAAGTATTTTCTGTAGAAGATGGAGCAGAGGTTTATGTAGTACAGTCCAGAAAAAAGGGCAAGAAAAATGCCCAGGGAAACAAACAATCTAATGAACTATCAGAGGAGTTTGAAGAGAGAAAGAAAAGGGGTGAATGTTTTAAATGTGGAAAAAAGGGACATTTAGCAAGGGATTGCAAGCAAAATAAAAAGGTAGCCATGGAAGATAAGGAGGGTGAGGACTGACTATATGATAGTCAAGAATCACTAGAAGGGAGTAACTGAGAAAAGACAAATGCAAATGTGATAGAGGGAGAAATAGAGGAAGTGCAAGAAATCGCAGATGGTGAAGAAAGTGAAATCTTAGACTTAACATTATTGAGCCTAGAGTTCTATTTAGCAGACACAAAACCGGAAGTTACACTTCTGGTAGAGGGGAAGGAAGTAAAATTCCTGTGTGACTCAGTGGCATCACGGACCCTGATACATCCTTCCAAACTACCAGAAAATTCAGAATCATTTGATTACATATTAGTGAAAGCAACTAATGGACAGCTGTATCGGGAGCTACTCTCCCATAACATAGCAATAACTGACCCTGTTTCAGGGATGACCCAGAAAAGCAAAATTGTTGTTTCTGCAAAATGCCCAGTAAACCTTTTGGGCAGATCTTATGCAGATATTTGGCATAGCAGTAGTTCTGACTATGCAGGGTATGGAAGCACAGTGACAAATGGATACTTTTGTGATGCTACCGGAGGGCGAAACATTTTATTGGTACAGCCAGGACTTGGTCACGACTGGTCCAGGGGCAGTAACCAAAGAACTGATGAACATAGCCATCAGTAAGTCCTCCTCCCTTGACACTGACAAACAACATTTGTTGCACTGCACTCTGTATTATTGTAGCACACCAGGACCTGATAAGGAATATGAGCAAGAACTGTTTAAAAACCATGCAAAGAGATTAGTATTACGTAATCTGTACTGGGACACAGAAGGGAACAGTGTAGTTAGCTGTTCATTGCCCCAGGAATTCTTTGTACTCTATAAATCTAATCGATTACCACATGTTAGTTTAACTAAGGACAAGAATGGGAAATGGGCAGACCTAGGAGAAAAAGTCACAAAATGGGAAAAACAGACAGAGTTAGAATTGTCAGAACAGGGAGTACAGAAGCAGAAGTTAAATTGGATAACACAGACACACCCAGCTGTACACTTGCAGTCTAGCGAGGACAGCTGATTAGCACTCTTACTAGAAGAGGAAGAAAATGCCTTATGGAGAATACCAGAAACTCTCTGGTCAACAGAGAAATCAGATGTAGGACTAATTCGTACAGCAGGACCAGTTACTATTACGCCAAAATCAGCATTTAGACCACAGAAGAGACAGTATCCCTTAAGGAAAGATGCAGAAGTAGGAATCAAACCTATAATAGTAGCTTTACTTAAGGAAGGAGTACTGGTAGAATCTCCCGATTCACCATGTAATACACCCTTATTTCCTGTCAGGAAAGCAAACGGAGAATGGTGTATGGTCCAAGATTTACAAGCTGTAAATAACGCAGTAATACCTAGAGCATCTACGGTGCCAGATCCACACACCCTATTGAAAGACTTGAAGCCTCAACAGAAGTATTTTTCTGTGTTAGATATTAGCAATGCGTTCTTTTCGATACCGATACACCCTGACAGCCAACATTGGTTTGCATTCACATTTCAGGGGAAAAGGTATACATACACGCAACTACCACAGGGGTATTGTGAAACCCCAACAATATTCGCACGAGATGGCAAGCAACTTGGCGGGATTTAGCCCACTGAGAGGCAGTCAGATTTTACTTTATGTAGACGACATCCTGCTGGCAGCCCCCACCCAGCAAGAATGCAGAGAAGATACCATAGCATTACTACAATTTTTAGCCACTCAAGGACATAAAGTAAACAAAAAAAAGTTGCAGCTTTGGAGAAAGCAGGTTAAATACCTGGGATATGTAATATTCAAAGAAGGCAGAACATTAGATGAAGATAGGAAAATAGCAATTTTACAAGCACCCAAACCGACTACCAAGAAGGAAATGATGTCCTTCCTGGGTACGACTAATTTCTGTCGGAGTTGGATTCCAAACTATGCCTTGGAGTCTGCTCCACTCACCAACTTGGACACCAGAAGCAGAATCAGCTTTCTGCAAACTAAAACAATTGATAGCATCCTCATTAGTTTTAGGATTACCAAACTATCATAAACGTTTTTTCCAAACTGTAGATTGTAAGCAAGGTTATATGACATCAGTGTTAACACAGCAACATGGGGACAAGCAACGCCCCATAGCTTACTATTCATCACAGCTAGACCCAGTGGCACGATCCCTGCCCCACTGTGTACAAGCAGTAGTCGCAGCTGCAATAGCAGTACAGGCTTCGGCCTCAGTAGTGTTGTTCCACCCTCTCACATTGAGAGTGCCTCATGCAGTCGCGATTATTTTACTGCAAGAAAAAGTAGCATATCTTTCTCCTGCTAGACATCTTTCCTGTTTAATTATACTCTTGAGCCAACCTCATATGACAATTGAACGATGTACAACTTTGAATCCGTCTACCTTGCTCCCAACTCCTGCAGATAGCACAACACACAGCTGCCTGCAGGAGATTGAGCGAAAGACACTGCCTAGAAAAGATCTAACTGATGTTCCCTTGGATGATGCCGAGATGACATATTACGTGGACGGCTCATGCAGAAGGGGTCCTACAGGGCAGAACCTAGTGGGGTATGCAGTAGTTTCTGATACTGAAATTTTAGAAGCAAAATCTTTACCACACAACTTATCTGCACAAGCAGCAGAATTGATTGCCTTGACACAGGCATGTACCTTAGCAAAGGGTAAATGTGTAAACATTTTTACTGACAGCCAGTACGCTTTTTCTACTGTACATGTTTTTGCGCAACAGTGGAAGAATAGAGGAATGATAACATCTACTGGTAAACCGATTAATCATGCGCAGTTTATTTTAGATTTGTTAGAATCTATTCAGCTACCCCAGAAAGTAGCTATTTGTAAATGTGTAGCTCATACCAAGCAACAGGATAGGATTTCAAAAGGTAATGTGAGAGCTGATACAGCTGCAAAGCAAGCAGCTTCAGCTTCAGAAGTATTTCTTTTGAGTGAGGAATTACAACCTTCTGAGATTTTAGATTTAGAAATGTTGAAAACAATGCAGACACTTACTTCAAAAGTAGAAAAACAGAAATGGATAAAATGAGGAGCAATCCTTGAGAAAGGGCTGTACATCTCCAAAGAAGGAAAACCAATTTTGCCGTCTAATTTGTTTAGATATGCAGCTTTGTTGAGCCAAGGGCAGTGCCATGTCTCAACAGGGTACAGTTAGTGAATCGAGTGTTCACAGCATATGGATTTACAAACTACACAAAAAATGTTTGTGCGGCATGCCATGTTTGTAACAAGCATCATGCACAAGGGGCATTGAAGCCTAAGCAAGGGAGTTTCCCTGCACCACCGTACCCATTCCATACTATCTGTATGGATTTCATAGAACTGAACAAATGCGAAAATAAGAAGTATTGTCTTGTCATTATAGATATGTTTTCCAAATGGGTGATAACTTTTCCGACCAAAAATCCAGATGCAGCTAGTGTTGCAAATGTCCTTGTTAAAGAAATTATTCCTAGATTTGGCATACCGGAAAAGATCTACAGTGACAATGGCACACACTTTGTAAATCAAACTATACAACAGTTGAGCCGATATGTCGAAATTTCCTTGAAAAACCATTGTGCATACCACCCACAATCCACAGGACTAGTAGAGAGGCATAATGGGGTTTTGAAAAATAAACTTAGGAAATTAATTAGTGAGACAAAAAAGAACTGGGTGCACTGCCTGCCTCTGGCATTGTTGAGCATGAGAACTGTTCCGAATGCAAAGGGGTTAACTCCTTTTGAAAAATTATTTGGGAGGGCATACTATATACCTCAATGGAAACCTCTCATGCCTACAGACCAGGAGGCCGACAGTTCACTCACAGAATACATGAGATTACTTTTAAGTAATAAACAACTTTTGCAGTTAAATTCTGTTTCAGATAAAGAACAAACCAGACCATCGGAAGCAGCAGTAGTCCCAGGCACGTGGGTCTGGGTGAAAGTCATCAAGAGAAAAAATTGGACATCACCAAAGTGGGAAGGGCCATACCAAGTGTTACTGTCAACACCCACTGCAGTCAAGATCGCAGAGCAAGCATCCTGGATTCATCTGACACACTGTAAATTGGTTAAAAACTTTGAACTGGACAAAAAACTTGTTACTGTTGCACAAGAACAAAATGACCAGATACGGAGCAAATAGAAATACAGAACAACCTCAAAAGTATTGCATGATCATTCTGTTAACTATACTGATAACATTAATCTTTTTGCTGTGGCCTTTCCTTTTTCCAGCCACACGAGCTGAACTGAATAAACGAGATGCATTATTCATAGACTGGCATCCGAACACTTACCAAGCAATTAAATATGTGTATGCTGAAACTTTTAATGTTTCAAATTGCTGGATTTGCACAGCTATACCAACAGCACACGGGGGATTGTTAATGACTGCTGTCCCCCTAGGGGTCAATGAGACCTGGGAAAATTTGATTTTTGATACTACGACTGTGAAATCACAAGACAAAATAGCATTGTACCTGCCTGTTACAGAAAAGGGAATTGTATGTTTTTACAAAAATGATACTGTTCAGGTGGGTTCGAGCAATTGTAATGTGACCAAAGCTAATAATGCAGGTTATATTTGTGAAACAAACTATGACTTATATTTTGAATCAACACACAAAACAGTTGATGAAGTACAACTTAATCCTGTTCTTTTTAAACAACTATCTATCATTGATAAGAAAATGTTTCATGCAGGGCAAGTATATATATTAATACTAAAGTAGAGAATTGCTATTTTGTGTGTGGGAAAAAGGCATACAAATGGTTACTTGAGAATTGGTCCGGCAGTTGTTTTTTGGGTTACCTGGTTCCGGCCATACGACACACTGCAGTTTTACCTCAGGGAAGAATTCAAAATGTCAGAGAGGTCACCAAGAAACCTAGAAATCCAATCAAGAGACCTGAGAATCCAATGGGACGAATCGAAGCAGGCTGGAGAAACCATAACTCCATGAAAAACAAAGATAAACTGACACACATGGACTTGAATGACACTATTATATCGTGGGCAGGTATAGCCCCTGCATATGGCACAGTGAAATCAATTTGGGAGCTGAGAAAACTGTCCAAACTTCTCGAAGTAATGAGTAATGCAACTTTTTCTGCTCTTGAATTAGTAACTGATGAACTGAACGCTATGAGAACTGTGGTGCTTCAAAACCGCATGGCTCTCGAATTCACCCTAGCGGCGAAAGGTGGTATATGCGCTTTAATAAAAGAGGAGTGCTGTTCGTATATTCCTGACAACCAGCATGAGATAAACGACCATCTTGAGGTGATTCAGCAAGTGTCGGCCATGACCAAACCAGGCCCAAACCCACTGATGGATTTTTTCCAGAGTTTGTTTGGGGGGGTGGGGTAGCATCCTAATGAACATCCTGATTGCCATTTGTGTGGCATTACTCCTATTAGGAGTGTGTGTTTGTTGTGGTATTCCCTGCATGAAGAGATTAATCAAAAATTTTATAGACATGTCAGTTTCTGAAACTTTGTATCAAAGTACTGAAATTGAAGAACTGTTGAAAAATGAAGCACTTTCATAAGTTTAAACTAAATGACTCTCTTAACTGCAAATTCTGAACAGAAAGAGGTTAGGAGAAGAAGCAAACTGTTTATGCTTTTGAAAATAGAATAAAAAGTATTAACAGAGGAAAATGTTAGAAAAATATTTGTTAATGTATATGTTTAGTGCTTATTAGAAGCTAAAAGGGTCAACAGATTTCATTCTATTTTATGTACAGCTTAGTTTTGTATGAAACTACAATATGCTTTTCAAACTGCAATATGCTTTCTGAAACTGCAAGATGCTCTCTGACCTAGTATCTGCAACACAGCAAAATTCATGTTTATGCCTTTTGGAAATTTACTGAGAAGCAGGTGATTATCTGCTAGGTCAGGAAAATAATGAATAGAACAATACTGTTTTCTATAATGTTATTGAACTTGAACAATCAGCTCTGTTCGTGTTATGAGAACATGCACAGCTGCATAAAAGATAGATACAGTTGAACAAAGACTGCTTGAAGAAATTAACTATAATCTGTACTTGCTTTGTGCTCGAATTAGCCATAGTACCTTGAATGGTAACATTGCATAGTGAGAAGTTGTATCTGACCGGTGGTCATCAAGGCCACATTGTTTTTCTTCGGAAGTTTTTTTGTAAACTTAATATGCCAGCAGAAAATCATGGACAAACAGCTGCTATGAAATAATATTGAAAGAACTTGTGATTTATTATGTCAGCTTAGTAGGCAATGTCTTGTAAGAAATGTATAAGAATGGCTTCACTTCCTGTTTCTAGTTAGACAAACTCTTTATTAGCACGTTTTTGTCTCCTTGCTGCAAGATTAAAGTGCCTTAACCTGAACCTGCCATGTGTTGATCTTTTTTGAAGTTGTTTTTCCTTTGACAACTACCAATGGTAAACTGAATTCACCCCCATATTCTGGGTGTATACTACCAATGGTAAAACAAGTCCACCTCATATTCTGGGTCTATACTACCAATGGTAAAACAAATCCACCCCATATTCTGGGTGTATACTACCAATACAAACTTATAAAAAATTCTCCAACTTCCACAACAAAAAATCAACAGAAATCAAATTCTCCACTCGAAAAATACTTGTATTTAATTTTAAGTGTGTAAAAATAACGATACACTTTTCGTCAAAAACAGTGTCTCGACTTCTTCAGAAACTCTTGAACAGTAGTTCTAACCACTATTTAAGATAGAACTCAAACAATCATTCAATAATCCATTTAACAATTTAAAGGCGCAAATTAAAATTTAACATCCCATTCATACATTTTATTATTATCTTAAAATATCTGCTTACATATTAGCACTCATTCACGACTAGCGTAATTTAATTAGCTTTTACGCTATCACACTAATAAAAATACTAATGCAAAATGCAAATACAAAAATACATATAAATAATGTATATAATCTAATTTGATTAGATTATATACATTGTTTATATGTATTTTTGTATTCATGCTTTAAAACACGAATTAATGGAATTTTTTTAAATAAGTGACGTTGTGTATATTACAAGATTATGAGTGCATTAGTATTTTTATTAGTGTGATAGCATAAAAGCTAGTTAAATTACGCTAGTCGTGAATGAGTGCTACTATGTAAGCAGATATTTTAAGATAATAATAAAATGTATGAATGGGATGTTAAATTTTAATATGCGCCTTTAAATTGTTAAATGGATTATTGAATGATTGTTTGAGTTCTATCTTAAATAGTGGTTAGAACTACTGTTCGAGAGTTTCTGAAGAAGTCGAGACACTGTTTTTGACGAAAAGTGTATCGTTATTTTTACACACTTAAAATTAAATACAAGTATTTTTCGAGTGGAGAATTTGATTTCTGTTGTATACAACCAATGGCAAACCAAATTCAACCCATATACTGGGTGTATACTACCAATGGTTAAACCAATTCACCCCCATATTCTGGGTGTATATTACATATGGTAAAACAAATCCACCCCATATTCTGGGTATATGCTACCAATGGTAAACTGAATTCACCCCCATATACTGGCCGTATACTACCAATAAGTAAACACATTCACCTCCATATTCTGGGTGTATACTACCAATGGTAAAACAAACCCATCCCATATTCTGGGTGTATACTACCAATGGTAAACTGAAATCACCCCATATTCTGGGTGTATACTACCAATGGTAAAACAAATTCACCCCCATATTCTGGGTGTATACTACCTAAGGTAAAACAAATCCACCCCATATTCTGGGTGTATACTACCAATGCTAAACCAAATTCACCCCATACTCTGGGTGTATACTAACAGTGGTAAATCGAATTCACCCCCATAGACTGGATGTATACTACTAATGGTTAAACGAATTCAACCCCATAGTCTGGGTGTATACTAATAATGGTAAAACAAATCCACACCGATATCCTGGGTGTATACTACTGATGGTAAAACAAATCCACATCATATCCTGGGTGTATACTACCAATGGTAAACCAAATTCACCCCCATATCCTGGGTGTATGCTACATATGATAAAACAAATCCACCCCATATACCAGGTGTATACTACCTTTGGAAAAACAAATCCATCCCATATTCTGGGTGTATACTACCTATGGTAAAACAAATCCACCACACATTCTGGGTGTATACTACCAATGGTAAAACAAATCCACGCCATATTCTGGGTGTATACTACCAATGGTAAACCAAATTAATCCCCATAAACTGGGTGTATACTAGCAATGGTTAAACAAATTCAGCTGCATATTCTGGGTGTATACTACCTATGGTAAAATTAATCCAGCCCATATTCTGGGTGTATACTAACAATGGTAAACCAAATTCACCCCCATATACTGGGTGTATACTACCTATGGTAAAACAAATCCACCCCATATTCTGGGTGTATACTACCAATGGTAAAACAAATCCACCCCCATATACTGGGTGTATACTACATATTGTAAAACAAATCCACCCCATATTCTAAATGCCAACTACCAATGGTAAAACAAATTCACCCCCATATACTAGATATATACTACCTATGGTAAAACAAATCCATCCCATATTCTGGGTGTATACTACCAATGGTAAAACAAATTCACCCCCATATGCAGGGTGTATACTATCTATGGTCAAACAAATCCACCCCATATTCTGGGTATATACTACCAATGGTAAAACAAATCCACCCACATATACTGGGTGAATACTACATATTGTAAAACAAATCCAGCCCATATTCTAAATGACAACTACCAATGGTAAAACAAATTCACCCCCATATACTAGGTGTGTACAACCTATGGTAAAACAAATCCATCCCATATTCTGGGTGTATACTACCAATGGTAAAACAAATCCACCCCATATTCTGGATGTATACTACCAATGGCAAAACAAATCCACCCCATATGCTGGGTGTATACTACCAATGGTAAAATAAATCCATCCCATATTCTGTGTTTATGCTACCAACGGTAATTGGAATTCACCCCCGTACTCTGGGTGAATACTACAAATGGTAAAGCAAATCCACCCCATATTCTGGGTGTATACTACAAATGGTAAAATGAATTCACCCTTATATTCTGGTTGTATACACCAAATGGTAAAGCAAATCCACCCCATATTCTGGGTGTATACTACCAATGATAAAACAAATCCACCCCATATTCTGGATGTATACTACCAATTGTAAACTGAATTCACCCCATCTTCTGTGTGCATACTACCAATGGTAAAACAAATCCACCCCATATTGTGGGTGTATATTATATATGGTAAAACAAATCCACCAGATATTTTGGGTGTATACTACCAAGTTTAACTGAATTCACCCCCATATACTGGGTGTATATTACCAATGGTTAAACAAATTCACCCCCATATTCTTGGTGAATACTACCTATGGGAAAACAAATCCACCCCATATTTTGGGTGTATACTACCAATGGTAAACTGAATTCCCCCATATTCTGGGTGTATACTACCAATGGTAAACTGTATTCACCCCATATTCTGAGTATATACTACAAATGGTAAACAGAATTCACCCCATATTCTGGGTGTATAATACCAATGATAAAACAATTCACACCCATAATCTAGGTGTGTACTACTAATTGTAAAACAAATCCACCCCATATTCTGGGTGTATGCTACATATGGTAAAACAAATCCACCCCATATTCTGGGTGTATACTACCTATGGTAAAACAAATCCACCCCATTTTTGGGTGTATACTACTTATGGTAAAACAAATCCACCCTATATTTTGGGTGTATACTACCAATGGTAAAACAAAAGCACTCCGTATACTGGGTGTATACTACCTATGGTAAAACAAATCCACCCCATATTCTGGGTGTATACTACCATTGGTAAACTGAATTCACCCGTATATTTTGGTTGTATACACCTAATGGTAAAGCAAATCTACCCCATATCCTGGGTGTATAATACCAATGATAAAACAAATCCACCCCATATTCTGGATGTATACTACCAACTGTAAACTGAATTCACCCCATATTCGGTGTGTATACTACCAATGGTAAAACAAATCCACCCCATATTGTGGGTGTATACTATATATGGTAAAACAAATCCACCACATATTTTGGGTGTATACTACCAAGTTTAACTGAATTCTCCCCATATACTGGGTGTATATTACCAATGGTTAAATAAATTCAACCCCATATTCTTGGTGAATACTACTTATGGTAAAACAAATCCACCCCATATTCTGGGTGTATACCACCAATGGTAAACTGAATTACTTCATCTTCTGGGTGTATACTACCAATGGTAAAACAAATTCACCCCCATATTCTGGGTGTATACTAATAATGGTAAAAGATATTCATCCACATATTCTGGGTGTATACTACCTATAGTAAAACAAATCCACCCCATATTTTGGGTGTATACTACCAAGTTTAACTGAATTCACCCCCATATACTGGGTGTATATTACCAATGGTTAAACAAATTTACCCCATATTCTTGGTGAATACTACCTATGGTAAAACAAATCCACCCCATATTCTGGGTGTATACTACCAATGGTAAACTGAATTCACCCCATATTCTGAGTATATACTACAAATGGTAAACAGAATTCACCCCATATTCTGGGTGTATAATACCAATGATAAAACGATTCACACCCATAATCTAGGTGTGTACTACTAATTGTAAAACAAATCCACCCCATATTCTGGGTGTATGCTACATATGGTAAAACAAATCCACCCCATATTCTGGGTGTATACTACCTATGGTAAAACAAATCCACCCCATTTTTGGGTGTATACTACTTATGGTAAAACAAATCCACCCTATATTTTGGGTGTATACTACCAATGGTAAAACAAAAGCACTCCGTATACTGGGTGTATACTACCTATGGTAAAACAAATCCACCCCATATTCTGGGTGTATACTACCATTGGTAAACTGAATTCACCCTTATATTTTGGTTGTATACACCTAATGGTAAAGCAAATCCACCCCATATCCTGGGTGTATAATACCAATGATAAAACAAATCCACCCCATATTACGGATGTATACTACCAACTGTAAACTGAATTCACCCCATATTCGGTGTGTATACTACCAATGGTAAAACAAATCCACCCCATATTGTGGGTGTATACTATATATGGTAAAACAAATCCACCACATATTTTGGGTGTATACTACCAAGTTTAACTGAATTCTCCCCATATACTGGGTGTATATTACCAATGGTTAAATAAATTCAACCCCATATTCTTGGTGAATACTACTTATGGTAAAACAAATCCACCCCATATTCTGGGTGTATACCACCAATGGTAAACTGAATTACTTCATCTTCTGGGTGTATACTACCAATGGTAAAACAAATTCACCCCCATATTCTGGGTGTATACTAATAATGGTAAAAGATATTCATCCACATATTCTGGGTGTATACTACCTATAGTAAAACAAATCCACCCCATATTTTGGGTGTATACTACCAAGTTTAACTGAATTCACCCCCATATACTGGGTGTATATTACCAATGGTTAAACAAATTTACCCCATATTCTTGGTGAATACTACCTATGGTAAAACAAATCCACCCCATATTCTGGGTGTATACTACCAATGGTAAACTGAATTCACCCCATATTCTGAGTATATACTACAAATGGTAAACAGAATTCACCCCATATTCTGGGTGTATAATACCAATGATAAAACGATTCACACCCATAATCTAAGTGTGTACTACTAATTGTAAAACAAATCCACCCCATATTATGGGTGTATACTACATATGGTAAAACAAATCCACCCCATATTCTGGGTGTATACTACCTATGGTAAAACAAATCCACCCCATTTTTGGGTGTATACTACTTGGGGTAAAACAAATCCACCCTATATTTTGGGTGTATACTACCAATGGTAAAACAAAAGCACTCCGTATACTGGGTGTATACTACCTATGGTAAAACAAATCCACCCCATATTCAGGGTGTATACTACCATTGGTAAACTGAATTCACCCTTATATTCTGGTTGTATACACCTAATGGTAAAGCAAATCCACCCCATATTCTGGGTGTATAATACCAATGATAAAACAAATCCACCCCATATTCTGGATGTATACTACCAACTGTAAACTGAATTTACCCCATATTCGGTGTGTATACTACCAAATGGTAAAACAAATCCTTCCCATATTGTGGGTGTATACTATATATGGTAAAACAAATCCACCACATATTTTGGGTGTATACTACCAAGTTTAACTGAATTCTCCCCCATATACTGGGTGTATATTACCAATGGTTAAACAAATTCACCCCCATATTCTTGGTGAATACTACTTATGGTAAAACAAATCCACCCCATATTCTGGGTGTATACTACCAATGGTAAACTGAATTACCTCATATTCTGGGTCTATACTACCAATGGTAAACTGAATTCACCCCATATTCTGAGTATATACTACAAATGGTAAACAGAATTCACCCCATATTCTGGGTGTATACTACCAATGGTAAACCAAATTTACCCCCATATTCTGGGTGTATACTAATAATGGTAAAAGAAATTCATCCACATATTCTGGGTGTATACTACCTATATTAAAACAAATCCACCCCATATTTTGGGTGTATACTACCAATTATAAAATGATTCACACCCATAATCTAGGTGTGTACTACTAATTGTAAAACAAATCCACCCTATATTCTGGGTGTATACTACATATGGTAAAACAAATCCACCCCATATTCTGGGTGTATATTGCCTATGGTAAAACAAATCCACCCCATTTTCTGGGTGTATACTACTTATGGTAAAATAAATCCACCCTATATTTTGGGTGTATACTACCAATGGTAAAACAAATTCACTCCCGTATTCTGGGTGTATACTACCTATGGTAAAACAAATCCACCCCATATTCTGGGTGTAAACTACCAATGGTAAAACAAATCCACCCCCATATACTGGGTGTATACTACCTAAGGTAAACCAAACCCACCTCATATTCTGGGTGTATACTACCAATGGTAAAATGAATCCACCCCCATATACTAGGTGTGTACTACCTATGGTAAAATAAATCTGTCCCAAATTCTGGGTGTATACTACCAATGGTAAAAAAATCTACTCAATATTCTGGGTGTATACTACCAATGGTAAAACAAACCATCCCATATTCTGGGTGTATACTACCAATGGTAAAACCTATCCACCCCCATATACTAGTTGTATACTACCTATGGTAAAACTAATCCATCCCATATTCTGGGTGTATACTACCAGTGGTAAAAAAATCCACCCATATACTAGGTGTATACTACCAATGGTAAACCAAAGTCACCCCCATATTATGGGTGAATACTACCAATGGTAAAACACATCCACCCCATATTCGTGGTGTATACTACCAATGCTAAACTGAATTCACGCCCACATTCTGGGTGTATACAACCAATGGTAATACAAATCCACCTTATATTCTGGGTGTATACTGCCAATTGTAAACCAAATTCACCCCATATTCTGGATGCATACAACCAATTATAAAACAAACCCACCCCATATTCTGGGTGTATAATACCAATGGTAAAACAAATCCACCCAGTATTCTGGTTGTGTACTATCAACTCTAAACCAAATTCACCACCATATTCTGGGTGTATACTACCTATGGTAAAATAAACCCACCCCATATTCTGGGTGTATCCTACCAATGGTAAACTGAATTCACCCCATAATCTGGGTGTGACTACTAATGGTAAAATAAATCCACCCCATATTCTGGGTGTATTCTCCATGTCTTAAAACAAATCCACCCCATATTTTGGGTGTATACTACCTATGGTAAAACATCCACCCCTTTTTCTGGGTGTATACTACCTATGGTAAATCAAATCCATCCTATATTTTGGGTGTATCCTACCAATGGTAAAACAAATTCACCCCATATACTGGGGGTATACTACCTAAGGTAAAACAAATCCATCCCATATTCTAGGTGTATACTACCAATGGTAAAACGAATCACCCCCATATACTAGGTGTGTCCTCCCTATGGTAAAACAAGTCCATCCCAATATTCTGGGTGTATACCACCAATGGTAAAAAAAAATCCAACCCATATTCTGGGTGTATACTACCAATGGTAAAACAAACCATACCATATTCTGGGTGTATACTACCAAAAGTAAAACATATCCATCCTCATATACTGGGTGTCTACTACCTATGGTAAAACAAATCAACCCCATATTCTGGGTGTATACAACCAATGGTAAAACAAATCCACTCACATATACTAGTTGTATACTACCTATGGTAAAACCAATCCATCACATATTCTGCGTGTATACTACCAATGGTAAATCAAATCCATCCCATATTCTGGGTGTATACTACCAATGATAAAACAAATCCATCCCATATTCTGGGAGGAAACTACCAAAGGTAAACCAAATTCATCCCCGTATTCTAGGTGTATACTACCAATGGTAAAACAAATCCACCCCATATTCTTGGTGTATACTACCAATGGTAAACATAATTCACCCCCATATTCTGGGTGTATACAACCAATGGTAAAACAAATCCACTCCATATTCTGGGTGTATACTACCATTGTTAAACCGAATTCACCCCGCATTCTGGGTGTATACAACCAATCATAAAACAAGTCCACCCCATATTCTGGGTGAATACAACCAATGGTAAAACAAATTCACCCAATATTCTGGTTGTATACTACTAATTGTAAACAGAATTCACCCCCATATTCTGGGTGCATACTACCAATGGTAAAACAAATCCACCCCATATTCTGGGTATATAGTACCAATGGTAAAAAAACACCCCCATATGCTGGGTGTATACTACCTATGGTAAAACATATCCACCCCATATTCCGGGTGTATACTACCAATGGTAGACTGAATTCACCCCTATATACTGGGTGTATACTACCAACGTTTAAACAAATTCACTCCCGTATTCTGGGTGTATACTACCTATGGTAAAACAAATCCACCCCATATTCTGTGTGTATACTACCAATGGTAAACTGAATTCATCCCATATTCTGGGTGTATAATACCAATGGTAAACTGAATTCACCCCATATTCTGGGTGTATACTACCAATGGTAAACCAAATTCACCCCCATACTCTGGATGTATACTAATAATGGTAAAACAAATTCACCCCCATATCCTGGATGTATACTACCAATGATAAAAAACTTCACCCCCATAATTTGGGTGTGTACTACTAAAGGTAAGACAAATCCACCCCATATTCTGGGTGTATACTCCATATCTTAAAACAAATCGACCCCATATTCTGGGTGTATACTACCTATGGTAAAACAAATCCACCCCATTTTCTGGGTGTATACTACCTATGGTAAAACAAATCCACCCTATATTCTGGGTGTATACCACCAATTGTAAAACAAATCCACCCCCATATACTGGGTGTATACTACCTATGGTAAAACAAATCCACCCCATATTCTATGTGTATACTACCAATGGTAAAACAAATCCACCCCCATATACTGGATGTATACTACATATGGTGAAAGAAATCCACCCCATATTCTGGGTGTATACTACCAATGGTAAAACAAATCCCCCCATATACTAGGTGTATGCTACCTATGGTAAAACAAATCCATCCCATATTCCGGGTGTATACTACCAATGGTGAAACAAATCCATCCCATATTCTGGGTGTATACTACCAATGGAAAAACAAATCCACCCCCATATACTGGGTATATACTACCTAAGGTAAAACAAATCCACCTCATATTCTGGGTGTATACTACCAATGGTAAAACAAATCCACCCCCATATACTAGGTGTGTACTACCTATGGTAAATTAAGTCCATCCAATATTCTGGGTGTATGCTACCAATGGTAAAACAAATCCACCCCATATTCTTGGTGTATACTACCAATGCTAAACTGAATTCATGCCCACATTCTGGGTGTATACAACCAATGGTAATACAAATCCACCCTATATTCTGGGTGTATACTGCCAATGGTAAACCAAATTTACCCCATATTCTGGGTACATACAACCAATCATAAAACAAACCCACCCCATATTCTGGGTGTATAATACCAATGGTAAAACAAATCCACCCAGTATTCTGGTTGTATACTACCAACTCTAAACCAAATTCACCCCCATATTCTGGGTGTATACTACCTATGGTAAAACAAATCCACCCCATTTTCTGTGTGTATACTACTTATGGTAAAACAAATCCACCCTATATTTTGGGTGTATACTACCAATGGTAAAACAAAAGCACCCCCATATACTGTGTGTATACTACCTATGGTAAAACAAATCCACCCCATATTCTGGGTGTATACTATCAATGGTAAAACAAATCCACCCTGATATACTAGGTGTATACTACATATGGTAAAACAAATCCATCCCATATTCCAGGTGTATACTACCAATGGTAAAACAAATCCATCACATATTCTGGGTGTATACTACCAATGGTAAAACAAATCCATCCCCATATACTGGGTGTATACTACCTAAGGTAAGCCAAACCCACCTCATATTCTAGGTGTATACTACCAATGGTAAAATGAATCCACTCCCATATACTAGGTGTGTACTACCTATGGCAAAATAAATCTGTCCCAAATTCTGGGTGTATACTACCAATGGTAAAAACATCTACTCAATATTCTGGGTGTATACTACCAATGGTAAAACCTATCCACCCCCATATACTGGGTGCCTACTACCTATGGTAAAACAAATCCACCACATATACTAGTTGTATACTACCTATGGTAAAACTAATCCATCCCATATTCTGGGTGTATACTACCAATGATAAAAAAAAATCCACCCATATACTAGGTGTATACTACCAATGGTAAAACAAATCAAGCCCATATTCTGGGTGTATACTACCAATGGTAAAACAAATCCATCCCATAGTCTGGGTGTATACTACCAATGGTAAACCAAAGTCACCCCCATATTATGGGTGTATACTACCAATGGTAAAGCAAATCCACCCATATACTAGGTGTATGCTACCTATGGTAAAACAAATCCATCCAATATTCTGGGTGTATACTACCATTGGTGAAACAAATCCATCCCATATTCTGGGTGTATACTACCAATGGAAAAACAAATCCACCCCCATATACTGAGTGTATACTACATAAGGTAAAACAAATCCACCTAATATTCTGGGTGTATACTACTAATGGTAAAATGAATCCATCCCCATATACAAGGTGTGTACTACCTATGGTAAAACAAGTCCATCCCATATTCTGGGTGTATACCACCAATGGTAAAAAAGATCCAACCCATATTCTGGGTGTATACTACCAATAGTAAAACAAATCCATCCCATATTCTGGGTGTAATCTACCAATGGTAAAACAAATCCACCCCATATTTTTGGTGTATACTACCAATGGTAAACATAATTCACCCCCCATATTCTGGGTGTATACAACCAATGGTAAAACAAATCCACCCCATATTCTGGGTGCATACTACCATTGTTAAACTGAATTCACCCCATATTCTGGGTGTATACAACCAATCATAAAATGAGTCCACCCCATATTCTGGATGAATACAACCAATGGTAAAACAAATCCACCCAATATTCTGGTTGTATAGTACCAATTGTAAACAGAATTCATCCCCATATTCTGGGTGTATACGATCAATGGTAAAACAAATCCACCCCATATTCTGGGTGTATAGTACCAATAGTAAAAAAAACCCACCCCCATATGCTGGGTGTATACTACCTATGGTAAAACAAATCCACCCCCTATTCCGGGTGTATACTACCAATGGTAAACTGAATTCACCCCTATATACTGGGTGTATACTACCAATGTTTAAACAAATTCATTCCCATATTCTGGGTGTATACTACCTATGGTAAAACAAATCCACCCCATATTCTGGGTGTATACTGCCAATGGTAAACTGAATTCACCCCATATTCTGGGTGTATACTACCAATGGTAAACCAAATTTACCCCCATATTCTGGGTGTATACTAATAATGGTAAAACAAATTCATCCCCATATTCTGGATGTATACTACCTATGGTAAAACAAATCCACCCCATATTCTGGGTGCATACTACCAATGGTAAACCAAATTCACCCCATATTCTGGGTGAATACTACCAATGGTAAAAAAATTCACCCCATAATCTGGGTGTGTACTACTAATGGTAAAACAAATCCACCCCATATTCTGGGTGTATACTGAATATCTTAAAACAGATCCACCCCATATTCTGGGTGTATACTACCTACGGTAAAACAAATCCACCCCATTTTCTGGGTGTATACTACCTATGGTAAAACAAATCCACCCTATATTATTGGTGTATACTACCAATGGTAAAACAAATCCACCCCCATATACTGGGTGTATACTACCTATGGTAAAACATATCCACCCCATATTCTACGTGTATACTACCAATGGTAAAACAAATCCACCCCCATATAGTGAATGTATACTACCTATGGTGAAACACATCCACCCCATATTCTGGGTGTATAGTACCAATGGTAAAAAAAACCCCACATATGCTGGGTGTATACTACCTATTGTAAAACAAATCCACCCCATATTCTGGGTGTATACTACCATTGGTAAAATAACCCCCCCCATATACTAGCTGTATACTACCTATGGTAAAACAAATCCATGCCATATTCAGGGTGTATACTACCAATGTTAAAACAAATCCACCCCCCATATTCTGGGTGTATACTACCATGGTAAATCAAATCCACCCCATATACTGGGTGTATACTCCCTAAGGTAAAACAAATCCACCTCATATTCTGGGTGTATACTACCAATGGTAAAATGAATCCATCCACATATACTAGGTGTGTACTACCTATGGTAAAACAAATCCGTCCCATATTCTGGGTGTATACTACCAATGGAAAAAGAAATCCACCCCATATTCTGGGTGCATACTACCAATGGTAAAACAAACCATCCCATATTCTGGGTGTATACTACCAATTGTAAAACATATCCACGCCCATATACTGGGTGTCTACTACCTATGGTAAAACCAATCCATCCCATATTCTGGGTGTATACTACCAATGGTAAAACAAATCCACCCCATATTCTGGGTATATACTACTGATGATAAAACAAATCCACCCCATATTCTGGGTGTATACTACCAATGGTAAAACAAATCCATCCCATATTATGGGTGTGAACTACCAAATTCACCCCCATATACTGGGTGTATACTACCAATGGTTAAATGACTTCACATCCATATTCTGGGTGTATACTTATAATGGTAAAGTGAATCCACCCCATATACTGGGTGTATACTACCAATGTTAAAATAAATCCACATAATATCCTGGGTGTATACTACCAATGGTAAGCCAAATCCAATCCATATTCTGGGAGTATACTACCTATGGTAAAACAAATCCACCCCATATACTGGGTGTATAATACCTATGGTAAAACAAATCCACCCAATATTCTGGTTGTATGCTACCAATGGTAAAACTAATCCACCCCTATTTACAAGGTGTATACTACCTATGGTAAAATAAATCCATCCCATAATCTGGGTGTATACTACCATTGGTAAAACAAATTCACCCCATTTTCTGGGTGTATACTACCAATGGTAAAAAAATTCACCCCCATAATCTGGGTGTGTACTACTAATGGTAAAACAAATCCACCCCATATTCTGGGTGTATACTCCATATCTTAAAACAGATCCACCCCATATTCTGGGTGTATACTACCTACGGTAAAACAAATCCACCCTATATTATGGGTGTATACTACCAATGGTAAAACAAATCCACCCACATATACTGGGTGTATACTACCTATGATAAAACAAATCCACCCCATATTCTACGTGTATACTACCAATGGTAAAACAAATCCACCTCCATATACTGAATGTATACTACCTATGGTAAAACATATCCACCCCATATTCTGGGTGTATACTACCAATGGTAAAATAACCCCCCCATATACTAGCTGTATACTACCTATGGTAAAACAAATCCATGCCATATTCAGGGTGTATACTACCAATGGTAAAACAAATCCCCCCCCCCATATTCTGGGTGTATACTACCATGGTAAATCAAATCCACCCCCATATTCTGGGTGTATACTCCCTAATGTAAAACAAATCCACCTCATATTCTGGGTGTATACTACCAATGGTAAAATGAATCCACCCCCATATACTAGGTGTGTACTACCTATGGTAAAACAAATCCGTCCCATATTCTGGGTGTATAATACCAATGGAAAAAAAAATCCACCCAAAATTCTGGGTGCATACTACCAATGGTAAAACAAACCATCCCATATTCTGGGTGTATACTACCAATGGTAAAACATATCTACCCCCATATGCTGGGTGTCTACTACGTATGGTAAAACAAATCCTCCCCATATTCTGGGTGCATACTACCAATGGTAAAACAAATCCACCCACATATACTAGTTTTATACTACCTATGGTAAAACCAATCCATCCCATATTCTGTGTGTATACTACCAATGGTAAAACAAATCCACCCCATATTCTGGGTGTATACTACCAATGATAAAGCAAATCCACCAAACATTCTGGGTGTATACTACCAATGGTAAAACAAATCCATCCCATATTCTGGGTGTAAACTACCAATGGTAAACCAAATTCACCCCCATATACTGGGTGTATACTACCAATGGTTAAATGACTTCACACCCATATTCTGGGTGTATACTTATAATGGTAAAATGAATCCACCCCATATACTGTGTGTATACTACCAATGTTAAAATAAATCCACATAATATCCTGGGTGTATACTACCAATGGTAAACCAAATTCACCCCCATATTCTGGGTGTATACTACCAATGGTTAAATGAATTCACCCACATATTCTGGGAGTATACTAATAATGGTAAAACAAATCCACCCCATATACTGGGTGTATACTACCAATGTTAAAATAAATTCACATCATATCCTTTGTGTATACTACCAATGGTAAAACAAATCCACCCCATATTCTGGGTGTATAGTACCAATGGTAAAAAAAAAACATATGTTGGGTGTATACTACCAATGGTAAAACAAATCCACCCCATATCCTGGGTGTATAGTACCAATGGTAAAAAACACACCCCCATATTCTGGGTGTATACTACCAATGGTTAAACAAATTCATCCACATATTCTGGGAGTATACTAATAATGGTAAAACAAATCCACCCACATATACTGGGTGTATACTACCAATGTTAAAATAAATTCACATCATATCCTTTGTGTATACTACCAATGGTAAACCAAATTCACCCCCATATACGGGGTGTATACTACCAATGGTAAAACAAATCCACCCCATATTCTGGTGTATACTACCAATGGTGAAACAAATCCACCCCATATTCAGGGTGTATACTACCAATGGTAAAACAAATCCATCCCATATTCTGGGTGTAAACTACCAATGGTAAACCAAATTCACCCCATATTCTGGGTGTAAACTACCAATGGTAAACCAAATTCACCCCCATATACTGGGTGTATACTACCAATGGTTAAATGACTTCACACCCATATTCTGGGTGTATACTTATAATGGTAAAATGAATCCACCCCATATACTGGGTGTATACTACCAATGTTAAAATAAATCCACATAATATCCTGGGTGTATACTACCAATGGTAAACCAAATCCAATCAATATTCTGGGAGTATACTACCTATGGTAAAACAAATCCACCCATATACTGGGTGTATAATACCTATGGTAAAACAAATCCAATCAATATTCTGGGAGTATACTACCTATGGTAAAACAAATCCACCCATATACTGGGTGTATAATACCTATGGTAAAACAAATCCAATCCATATTCTGGGAGTATACTACCTATGGTAAAACAAATCCACCCCATATTCTGGTTGTATGCTACCAATAGTAAAACTAATCCACCCCATATACAAGGTGTATACTACCTATGGTTAAACCAGTCCATCCCATATTCTGGGTGTATACTAGCAATGGTAAAACAAATTCACCCTATTTTCTGGGTGTATGCTACCAATGGTAAAAAAAATTCACCCCCATAATCTGGGTGTGTACAACTAATGGTAAAACAAATCCACCCCATATTCTGGGTGTATACTCCATATCTTAAAACAGATCCACCACATATTCTGGGTGTATACTGCCTACGGTAAAACAAATCCACCCCATTTTCTGGATGTATGCTACCTATGGTAAAACAAATCCACCCTATATTATGGGTGTATACTACCAATGGTAAAACAAATCCCCCCCCCATATACTGGGTGTATACTACCTATGGTAAAACAAATCCACCCCATATTCTACGTGTATACTACCAATGGTAAAACAAATCCACCCCATATACTGAATGTATACTACCTATGGTAAAACAAATCCACCCCATATTCTGGGTGTATACTATCAATGGTAAAATACCCCCCCATATACTAGCTGTATACTACCTATGGTAAAACAAATCCATGCCATATTCAGGGTGTATACTACCAATGGTAAAACAAATCCACTCCCATATTCTTGGTGTATACTACCATGGTAAATCAAATCCACCTTCATATACTGGGTGTATACTCTCTAAGGTAAAACAAATCCACCTCATATTCTGGGTGTATACTACCAATGGTAAAATGAATCCACCCCCATATACTAGGTGTGTACTACCTATGGTAAAACAAATCCATCCCATATTCTGGGTGTATACTACCAATGGAAAGAAAATCCACCCCATATTCTGGGCGCATACTACCAATGGTAAAACAAACCATCCCATATTCTGGGTGTATACTACCAATGGTAAAACATATCCACCCCCATATGCTGGGTGTCTACTACCTATGGTAAAACAAATCCACACCATATTCTGGGTGTATACTACCAATGGTAAAACAAATCCACCCCCATATACTAGTTTTATACTACCTATGGTAAAACCAGTCCATCCCATATTCTGGGTGTATACTACCAATGGTAAAACAAATCCATCCCATATTCTGGGTGTATACTACCAATGATAAAACAAATCCACCAAACATTCTGGGTGTATACTACCAATGGTAAAACAAATCCATCCCATATTCTGGGTGTAAACTACCAATGGTAAACCAAATTCACCCCCATATACTGGGTGTATACTACCAATGGTTAAATGACTTCACACCCATTTTCTGGGTGTATACTTATAACGGTAAAATGAATCCACCCCATATACTGTGTGTATACAACCAATGTTAAAATAAATCCACATAATATCCTGGGTGTATGCTACCAATGGTAAACCAAATTCACCCCCATATTATGGGTGTATACTACCAATGGTTAAACGAATTCACCCACATATTCTGGGAGTATACTAATAATGGTAAACAAATCCACCCCCATATACTGGGTGTATACTACCAATGGTAAAACAAATCCACCCCATATTCTGGGTGTATAGTACCAATAGTAAAAAAAAAACACCCCCATATGCTGGGTGTATACTACCTATGGTAAAACATATCCACTCCATATTCCGGGTAAATACTACCAATGGTAAACTGAATTCACCCCATATACACTGGGGGTATATTACCAATGCTTAAACAAATTCACTCCCGTATTCTGGGTGTATACTACCTATGGTAAAACAAATCTACCCCATATTCTGGGTGTATACTACCATTGGTAAACTGAATTCACCCCATATTCTGGGTTTATAATACCAATGGTAAACTGAATTCACCCCGTATTCTTGGTGTATACTACCAATGGTAAACCAAATTCACCTCCATATTCTGGATGTAAAACAAATCCACCCCATATTCTGGGTGCATACTACCAATGGTAAACCAAATTCACCCCATATTCTGGGTGTATACTACCAATGGTAAAAGAAAATCACCCCATAATCTGGGCGTGTACTACCTATGGTAAAACAAATCCACCCCATTTTCTGGGTGTATACTACCTATGGTAAAACAAATTCACCCTATATTCTGGGTGTATACCACCAATGGTAAAACAAATCCACCCCATATTCTACATGTATACTACCAATGGTAAAACAAATCCACCCCCATATACTGGATGTATACTACCTATGGTAAAACAAATCCATCCCATATTCCGGGTGTATACTACCAATGTAAAACAAATCCATCCCATATTCTGGGTGTATACTACCAATGGAAAAATAAATCCACCCCCATATACTGGGTGTATACTACCTAAGGTAAAACAAATCCACCTCATATTCTGGGTGTATACTACCAATGGTAAAACTAATCCACCCCCATATACTAGGTGTGTACTACCTATGGTAAAACAAGTCCATCCCATATTCAGGGTGTATACCACCAATGGTAAAAAAATACAACCCATATTCTGGGTGTATACTACCAATGGTAAAACAAATCCATCCCATATTTCTGGGTGTATACTACCAATGGTAAAACAAATCCATCCCATATTCTGGGAGGAAACTACCAAAGGTAAACCCAATTCACCCCCATATTCTAGGTGTATACTACCAATGGTAAAACAAATCCACTCCATATTCTTGGTGTATACTATCAATGTTAAACAGAATTCACCCCCATATTCTGGGTGTATACAACCAGTGGTAAAACAAATCCACCCCATATTCTGGGTGTATACTACCATTGTTAAACCGAATTCTCCCCATATTCTGGGTATATACAACCAATCATAAAACAAGTCCACCCCATATTCTGGGTGAATACAACCAATGGTAAAACAAATCCACCCAATATTCTGGTTGTATACTACCAATTGTAAACAGAATTCACCACCATATTCTGGTTGTATACGATCAATGGTAAAACAAATTCTCCCCATATTCTGGGTGTATAGTACCAATGGTAAAAAACACCCACATATGCTGGGTGTATACTACCTATGGTAAAACAAATCCACCCCATATTCCGGGTATATACTACCAATTGTAAACTGAATTCACCCCTATATACTGGGTGTATACTACCAATGTTTAAACAAATTCATTCCCGTATTCTGGGTGTATACTACCTATGGTAAAACAAATCCACCCCATATTCTATGTGTATACTACCAGTGGTAAACTGAATTCATCCCATATTCTGGGTGTATAATACCAATGGTAAACTGAATTCACCCCATATTCTGGGTGTATACTACCAATGGTAAACCAAATTTACCCCCATATTCTGGGTGTGTACTAATAATGGTAAAACAAATTCATCCCCATATTCTGGATGCATACTACTTATGGTAAAACAAATCGACCCCATATTCCGGGTGTATACTACCAATGGTAAACTGAATTCACCCCTATATACTGGGTGTATACTACCAATGTTTAAACAAATTCATTCCCGTATTCTGGGTGTATACTACCTATGGTAAAACGAATCCACCCCATATTCTGGGTGTATACTACCAGTGGTAAACTGAATTCACCCCATATTCTGGGTGCATACTACCAATGGTAAAACATTCACCCCCATAATCTGGGTGTGTACTACTAATGGTAAAACAAATCCACCCCATATTCTGCGTGTATACTCCATATCTTAAAACAAATTGACCCCATATTCTGGGTGTATACTACCTATGGTAAAACAAATCCACCCCATTTTCCGGGTGTATACTACCTATGGTAAAACAAATCAACCCTATATTCTGGGTGTATACCACCATTGGTAAAACAAATCCACCCCCATATTCTAGGTATATACTACCAATGGTAAAACAAACCATCCCATATTCTGGGTGTATACTACCAATGGTAAAACAAATCCACCCCCATATACTGGGTTTCTACTACCTATGGTAAAACAAATCCACCCCATATTCTGGGTGTATACTACCAATGGTAAAACAAATCCACCCCCATATACTAGTTGTATACTACCTATGGTAAAACCAATCCACCCCATATTCTGCGTATATACTACCAATGGTAAAACAAATCCAACCCACATTCTGGGTGTATACTACCACTGGTAAAACAAATCCACCCCATATACTGGGTGTATACTACCAGTGGTAAAACAAATCCATTCCATATTCTTGGTGTAAACTACCAATTGTAAACCAAATTCACCCCATATACTGTGTATATACTACCAATGGGTAAATGACTTCACACCCATATTCTGGGTGTATACTTATAATGGTAAAATGAATCCAAACCCATATACTGGGTGTATACTACCAATGTTATAATAAATCCACATCATATCCTGTGTGTATACTACCAATGGTAAACCAAATTCACCCCCATATTCTGGGTGTATACTACATTTGGTAAAACAAATCCACCCCATATTCTGGGTGTATACTAGCAATGGTTAAACAAATTCACTCACATATTATGGGAGTATACTAATAATGGTAACACAAATCCACCCCCATATACTGGGTGTATACTAGCAATGGTAAAACAAATCCACCCCCATATACTGGATGTATACTTCCTATGGTAAAACAAATCCACCCCATATTCTGGGTGTATGCTACCAATGGTAAAACTAATTCATCCCCATATACAAGGTGTATACTACCTATGGTAAAAGAAATCCATCCCATAATCTGGGTGTATACTACCAATGGTAAAACAAATTCACTCCATATTCTGGGTGTATACTACCAATGGTAAAAAAATTCACCCCCATAATCTGGGTGTGTACTACTAATGTTAAAACAAATCCACCCCATATTCTGGGTGTATACTCCATATCTTTAAATAAATCCACCCCATATTCTGTGTGTATGCTACCTATGGTAAAACAAATCCACCTCATTTTCTGGGTGTATACTACCAATGGTAAAAAAATTCACCCCCATAATCTGGGTGTGTACTACTAATGTTAAAACAAATCCACCCCATATTCTGGGTGTATACTCCATATCTTTAAATAAATCCACCCCATATTCTGTGTGTATGCTACCTATGGTAAAACAAATCCACCTCATTTTCTGGGTGTATACTACCTATGGAAAAACAAATCTACCCTATATTCTGGGTGTATACTACCAATGGTAAAACAAATCCACCCCCATATACTGGGTGTATACTACCAATGGTAAAACAAATCCACCCCATATTCTACATGTATACTACCAATGGTAAAACAAGTCCACCCCATATACTGAATGTATACTACCTATGGTAAAACAAATCCACCCCATAGTCTGGCTGTATACTTCCAATGGTAAAATAACCCCCCTATACTAGCTGTATACTACCTATGGTAAAACAAATCCATGCCATATTCAGGGTGTATACTACCAATGGTAAAACAAATCCATCCCATATTCTGGGTGTAAACTACCAATGGTAAACCAAATTCACCCCATATTCTGGGTGTAAACTACCAATGGTAAACCAAATTCACCCCCATATACTGGGTGTATACTACCAATGGTTAAATGACTTCACACCCATATTCTGGGTGTATACTTATAATGGTAAAATGAATCCACCCCATATACTGGGTGTATACTACCAATGTTAAAATAAATCCACATAATATCCTGGGTGTATACTACCAATGGTAAACCAAATCCAATCAATATTCTGGGAGTATACTACCTATGGTAAAACAAATCCACCCCATATACTGGGTGTATAATACCTATGGTAAAACAAATCCAATCCATATTCTGGGAGTATACTACCTATGGTAAAACAAATCCACCCCATATTCTGGTTGTATGCTACCAATAGTAAAACTAATCCACCCCCATATACAAGGTGTATACTACCTATGGTTAAACCAGTCCATCCCATATTCTGGGTGTATACTAGCAATGGTAAAACAAATTCACCCTATTTTCTGGGTGTATACTACCAATGGTAAAAAAATTCACCCCCATAATCTGGGTGTGTACTACTAATGGTAAAACAAATCCACCCCATATTCTGGGTGTATACTCCATATCTTAAAACAGATCCACCACATATTCTGGGTGTATACTACCTACGGTAAAACAAATCCACCCCATTTTCTGGATGTATACTACCTATGGTAAAACAAATCCACCCTATATTATGGGTGTATACTACCAATGGTAAAACAACCCCCCCCATATACTGGGTGTATACTACCTATGGTAAAACAAATCCACCCCATATTCTACGTGTATACTACCAATGGTAAAACAAATCCACCCCCATATACTGAATGTATACTACCTATGGTAAAACAAATCCACCCCATATTCTGGGTGTATACTATCAATGGTAAAATATCCCCCCATATACTAGCTGTATACTACCTATGGTAAAACAAATCCATTCCATATTCAGGGTGTATACTACCAATGGTAAAACAAATCCACTCCCATATTCTTGGTGTATACTACCATGGTAAATCAAATCCACCTTCATATACTGGGTGTATACTCCCTAAGGTAAAACAAATCCACCTCATATTCTGGGTGTATACTACCAATGGTAAAATGAATCCACCCCCATATACTAGGTGTGTACTACCTATGGTAAAACAAATCCATCCCATATTCTGGGTGTATACTACCAATGGAAAAAAAATCCACCCCATATTCTGGGCGCATACTACCAATGGTAAAACAAACCATCCCATATTCTGGGTGTATACTACCAATGGTAAAACATATCCACCCCCATATGCTGGGTGTCTACTACCTATGGTAAAACAAATCCACCCCATATTCTGGGTGTCTACTACCAATGGTAAAACAAATCCACCCCCATATACTAGTTTTATACTACCTATGGTAAAACCAGTCCATCCTATATTCTGGGTGTATACTACCAATGGTAAAACAAATCCACCCCATATTCTGGGTGTATACTACCAATGATAAAACAAATCCACCAAACATTCTGGGTGTATACTACCAATGGTAAAACAAATCCATCCCATATTCTGGGTGTAAACTACCAATGGTAAACCAAATTCACCCCCATATACTGGGTGTATACTACCAATGGTTAAATGACTTCACACCCATTTTCTGGGTGTATACTTATAACGGTAAAATGAATCCACCCCATATACTGTGTGTATACTACCAATGTTAAAATAAATCCACATAATATCCTGGGTGTATGCTACCAATGGTAAACCAAATTCACCCCCATATTATGGGTGTATACTACCAATGGTTAAACGAATTCACCCACATATTCTGGGAGTATACTAATAATGGTAAACAAATCCACCCCCATATACTGGGTGTATACTACCAATGGTAAAACAAATCCACCCCATATTCTGGGTGTATAGTACCAATAGTAAAAAAAAAACACCCCATATGCTAGGTGTATACTACCTATGGTAAAACATATCCACTCCATATTCCGGGTAAATACTACCAATGATAAACTGAATTCACCCCATATACACTGGGGTTATATTACCAATGCTTAAACAAATTCACTCCCGTATTCTGGGTGTATACTACCTATGGTAAAACAAATCCACCCCATATTCTGGGTGTATACTACCATTGGTAAACTGAATTCACCCCATATTCTGGGTTTATAATACCAATGGTAAACTGAATTCACCCCGTATTCTTGGTGTATACTACCAATGGTAAACCAAATTCACCTCCATATTCTGGATGTATACTACCTATGGTAAAACAAATCCACCCCATATTCTGGGTGCATACTACCAATGGTAAACCAAATTCACCCCATATTCTGGGTGTATACTACCAATGGTAAAAGAAAATGACCCCATAATCTGGGTGTGTACTACTAATGGTAAGACAAATCCACCCCATATTCTGGGTGTATACTCCATATCTTAAAACAAATTGACCCCATATTCTAGGTGTATACTACCTATGGTAAAACAAATCCACCCCATTTTCTGGGTGTATACTACCTATGGTAAAACAAATTCACCCTATATTCTGGGTGTATACCACCAATGGTAAAACAAATCCACCCCATATTCTACATGTATACTACCAATGGTAAAACAAAACCACCCCCATATACTGGATGTATACTACCTATGGTGAAACAAATCCACCCCATATTCTGGGTGTATACTACCAATGGTAAAACGAATCCCCCCCATATACTAGGTCTATACTACCTATGGTAAAACAAATCCATCCCATATTCCGGGTGTATACTACCAATGTAAAACAAATCCATCCCATATTCTGGGTGTATACTACCAATGGAAAAACAAATCCACCCCCATATACTGGGTGTATACTACCTAAGGTAAAACAAATCCACCTCATATTCTGGGTGTATACTACCAATGGTAAAACTAATCCACCCCCATATACTAGGTGTGTACTACCTATGGTAAAACAAGTCCATCCCATATTCAGGGTGTATACCACCAATGGTAAAAAAAATACAACCCATATTCTGGGTGTATACTACCAATGGTAAAACAAATCCATCCCATATTCTGGGTGTATACTACCAATGGTAAAACAAATCCATCCCATATTCTGGGAGGAAACTACCAAAGGTAAACCAAATTCACCCCCATATTCTATTTGTATACTACCAATGGTAAAACAAATCCACTCCATATTCTTGGTGTATACTATCAATGTTAAACAAAATTCACCCCCATATTCTGGGTGTATACAACCAGTGGTAAAACAAATCCACCCCATATTCTGTGTGTATACTACCATTGTTAAACCGAATTCTCCCCATATTCTGGGTATATACAACCAATCATAAAACAAGTCCACCCCATATTCTGGGTGAATACAACCAATGGTAAAACAAATCCACCCAATATTCTGGTTGTATACTACCAATTGTAAACAGAATTCACCACCATATTCTGGGTGTATACGATCAATGGTAAAACAAATTCTCCCCATATTCTGGGTGTATAGTACCAATGGTAAAAAACACCCACATATGCTGGGTGTATACTACCTATGGTAAAACAAATCCACCCCATATTCCGGGTGTATACTACCAATTGTAAACTGAATTCACCCCTATATACTGGGTGTATACTACCAATGTTTAAACAAATTCATTCCCGTATTCTGGGTGTATACTACCGTATACTACCTATGGTAAAACAAATCCACCCCATATTCTGTGTGTATACTACCAGTGGTAAACTGAATTCATCCCATATTCTGGGTGTATAATACCAATGGTAAACTGAATTCACCCCATATTCTGGGTGTATACTACCAATGGTAAACCAAATTTACCCCCATATTCTGGGTGTGTACTAATAATGGTAAAACAAATTCATCCCCATATTCTGGATGCATACTACTTATGGTAAAACAAATTGACCCCATATTCCGGGTGTATACTACCAATGGTAAACTGAATTCACCCCTATATACTGGGTGTATACTACCAATGTTTAAACAAATTCATTCCCGTATTCTGGGTGTATACTACCTATGGTAAAACGAATCCACCCCATATTCTGGGTGTATACTACCAGTGGTAAACTGAATTCACCCCATATTCTGGGTGCATACTACCAATGGTAAAAAAATTCACCCCCATAATCTGGGTGTGTACTACTAATGGTAAAACAAATCCACCCCATATTCTGCGTGTATACTCCATATCTTAAAACAAATTGACCCCATATTCTGGGTGTATACTATCTATGGTAAAACAAATCCACCCCATTTTCCGGGTGTATACTACCTATGGTAAAACAAATCAACCCTATATTCTGGGTGTATACCACCATTGGTAAAACAAATCCACCCCCATATTCTAGGTATATACTACCAATGGTAAAACAAACCATCCCATATTCTGGGTGTATACTACCAATGGTAAAACAAATCCACCCCCATATACTGGGTTTCTACTACCTATGGTAAAACAAATCCACCCCATATTCTGGGTGTATACTACCAATGGTAAAACAAATCCACCCCCATATACTAGTTGTATACTACCTATGGTAAAACCAATCCACCCCATATTCTGCGTATATACTACCAATGGTAAAACAAATCCAACCCACATTCTGGGTGTATACTACCACTGGTAAAACAAATCCACCCCATATACTGGGTGTATACTACCAGTGGTAAAACAAATCCATTCCATATTCTTGGTGTAAACTACCAATTGTAAACCAAATTCACCCCATATACTGTGTATATACTACCAATGGTAAATGACTTCACACCCATATTCTGGGTGTATACTTATAATGGTAAAATGAATCCAAACCCATATACTGGGTGTATACTATCAATGTTATAATAAATCCACATCATATCCTGTGTGTATACTACCAATGGTAAACCAAATTCACCCCCATATTCTGGGTGTATACTACATTTGGTAAAACAAATCCACCCCATATTCTGGGTGTATACTAGCAATGGTTAAACAAATTCACTCACATATTATGGGAGTATACTAATAATGGTAAAACAAATCCACCCCCATATACTGGGTGTATACTAGCAATGGTAAAACAAATCCACCCCTATATACTGGATGTATACTTCCTATGGTAAAACAAATCCACCCCATATTCTGGGTGTATGCTACCAATGGTAAAACTAATTCATCCCCATATACAAGGTGTATACTACCTATGGTAAAAGAAATCCATCCCATAATCTGGGTGTATACTACCAATGGTAAAACAAATTCACTCCATATTCTGGGTGTATACTACCAATGGTAAAAAAATTCACCCCCATAATCTGGGTGTGTACTACTAATGTTAAAACAAATCCACCCCATATTCTGGGTGTATACTCCATATCTTTAAATAAATCCACCCCATATTCTGTGTGTATGCTACCTATGGTAAAACAAATCCACCTCATTTTCTGGGTGTATACTACCAATGGTAAAAAAATTCACCCCCATAATCTGGGTGTGTACTACTAATGTTAAAACAAATCCACCCCATATTCTGGGTGTATACTCCATATCTTTAAATAAATCCACCCCATATTCTGTGTGTATGCTACCTATGGTAAAACAAATCCACCTCATTTTCTGGGTGTATACTACCTATGGAAAAACAAATCTACCCTATATTCTGGGTGTATACTACCAATGGTAAAACAAATCCACCCCCATATACTGGGTGTATACTACCAATGGTAAAACAAATCCACCCCATATTCTACATATATACTACCAATGGTAAAACAAATCCACCCCCATATACTGAATGTATACTACCTATGGTAAAACAAATCCACCCCATAGTCTGGCTGTATACTTCCAATGGTAAAATAACCCCCCTATACTAGCTGTATACTACCTATGGTAAAACAAATCCATGCCATATTCAGGGTGTATACTACCAGTGGTAAAACAAATCCACCCCCCATATTCTGGGTGTATACTACAATGGTAAATCAGATCCACCCCCATATACTGGGTGTATACTCCCTAAGGTAAAACAAATTCACCTCATATTCTGGGTGTATACTACCAACGGTAAAATGAATCCACCCCCATATGCTAGGTGTGTACTACCTATGGTAAAACAAATCCGTCCCATATTCTGGGTGTAAACTACCAATGGTAAAAAAAAATCACCCCATATACTGGGTGTATACTACCAATTGTTAAACAAATTCACCCCTATTTTCTGGGTGTATACTAATAATGGTAAAACAAATTCACCCCCATATACTGGGTGTATACTACCAATGGTAAAACAAATCCACATCATATCCTGGGTGTATATTACCAATGGTAAACCAAATTCACCCCCATATACTGGGTGTATACTACCAATTGTTAAACAAATTCACCCCTATTTTCTCGGTGTATACTAATAATGGTAAAACAAATTCACCCCCATATACTGGGTGTATACTACCAATGGTAAAACAAATCCACATCATATCCTGGGTGTATACTACCATTATTTTGTCTGAGGAAGGTGGGGAGAATCTCCCTACCGAAAGTGCTTACATTAAAAGGTGGTGATTTGAGCCTGTATTGCCTGTGCTTCAGTATTTCATTTTTCCACAATTTTTGGTTTACTACCAATGGTAAACCAAATTCACCCCTATATTCTGGGTGTATATTACATATGATAGAACAAATGTACCCCATATGCTGGGTGTATACTACCTATAGTAAAACAAATCCACCCCATATTCTGGGTGTATACTACTAATGATAAACTTAATTCACCCCTATATACTGGGTGTATACTACCAATGGTTAATCAAATTCACCACCATATTCTGGGTGTATACTACCTATTGTAAAACAAATCTACCCTATATTCTGGGTGTATACTACCAATGGTAAAACAAATCCACCCCTATATACTGGGTGTATACTACCAATGGTAAAACAAATCCACCCCATATTCTACGTGTATACTACCAATGGTAAAACAAATCCACCCCCATATACTGAATGTATGCTACCTATGGTAAAACAAATCCACCCCATAGTCTGGCTGTATACTTCCAATGGTAAAATAACCCCCCATACTAGCTGTATACTACCTATGGTAAAACAAATCCATGCCATATTCAGGGTGTATACTACCAGTGGTAAAACAAATCCACCCCCCCATATTCTGGGTATATGCTACCATGGTAAATCAAATCCACCCCCATATACTGGGTGTATACTCCCTGAGGTAAAACAAATTCACCTCATGGGTGTATACTACCAACGGTAAAATGAATCCACCCCCATATGCTAGGTGTGTACTACCTATGGTAAAACAAATCCGTCCCATATTCTGGGTGTAAACTACCAATGGTAAAAAAAAATCACCCCATATACTGGGTGTATACTACCAATTGTTAAACAAATTCACCCCCATTTTCTGGGTGTATACTAATAATGGTAAAACAAATTCACCCCCATATACTGGGTGTATACTACCAATGGTAAAACAAATCCACATCATATCCTAGGTGTATATTACCAATGGTAAACCAAATTCACCCCCATATACTGGGTGTATACTACCAATTGTTAAACAAATTCACCCCCATTTTCTGGGTGTATACTAATAATGGTAAAACAAATTCACCCCCATATACTGGGTGTATACTACCAATGGTAAAACAAATCCACATCATATCCTGGGTGTATACTACCATTATTTTGTCTGAGGAAGGTGGGGAGAATCTCCCTACCGAAAGTGCTTACATTAAAAGGTGGTGATTTGAGCCTGTATTGCCTGTGCTTCAGTATTTCATTTTTCCACATTTTTTGGTTTACTACCAATGGTAAACCAAATTCACCCCTATATTCTGGGTGTATATTACATATGATAGAACAAATGTACCCCATATGCTGGGTGTATACTACCTATAGTAAAACAAATCCACCCCATATTCTGGGTGTATACTACTGATGATAAACTTAATTCACCCCTATATACTGGGTGTATACTACCAATGGTTAATCAAATTCACCACCATATTCTGGGTGTATACTACCTATTGTAAAACAAATCTACCCTATATTCTGGGTGTATACTACCAATGGTAAAACAAATCCACCCCTATATACTGGGTGTATACTACCAATGGTAAAACAAATCCACCCCATATTCTACGTGTATACTACCAATGGTAAAACAAATCCACCCCCATATACTGAATGTATGCTACCTATGGTAAAACAAATCCACCCCATAGTCTGGCTGTATACTTCCAATGGTAAAATAACCCCCCCTATACTAGCTGTATACTACCTATGGTAAAACAAATCCATGCCATATTCAGGGTGTATACTACCAGTGGTAAAACAAATCCACCCCCCATATTCTGGGTATATGCTACCATGGTAAATCAAATCCACCCCCATATACTGGGTGTATACTCCCTAAGGTAAAACAAATTCACCTCATGGGTGTATACTACCAACGGTAAAATGAATCCACCCCCATATGCTAGGTGTGTACTACCTATGGTAAAACAAATCCGTCCCATATTCTGGGTGTAAACTACCAATGGTAAAAAAAAATCACCCCATATACTGGGTGTATACTACCAATTGTTAAACAAATTCACCCCCATTTTCTGGGTGTATACTAATAATGGTAAAACAAATTCACCCCCATATACTGGGTGTATACTACCAATGGTAAAACAAATCCACATCATATCCTGGGTGTATATTACCAATGGTAAACCAAATTCACCCCCATATACTGGGTGTATACTACCAATTGTTAAACAAATTCACCCCCATTTTCTGGGTGTATACTAATAATGGTAAAACAAATTCGCCCCCATATACTGGGTGTATACTACCAATGGTAAAACAAATCCACATCATATCCTGGGTGTATACTACCATTATTTTGTCTGAGGAAGGTGGGGAGAATCTCCCTACCGAAAGCGCTTACATTAAAAGGTGGTGATTTGAGCCTGTATTGCCTGTGCTTCAGTATTTCATTTTTCCACAATTTTTGGTTTACTACCAATGGTAAACCAAATTCACCCCTATATTCTGGGTGTATATTACATATGATAGAACAAATGCACCCCATATGCTGGGTGTATACTACCTATAGTAAAACAAATCCACCCCATATTCTGGGTGTATACTACTAATGATAAACTTAATTCACCCCTATATACTGGGTGTATACTACCAATGGTTAATCAAATTCACCCCCATATTCTGGGTGTATACTACCTATTGTAAAACAAATTCACTCTATATTCTGGGTGTATACTACCAATGGTAAACTGAATTCACCCCATATTCTGGGTGTATACTACCAATGATAAACTGAATTCACCCCATATTCTGGATGTATACTATCAATGGTAAACTGAATTCACCCCCATATATACTGGGTGTATACTACCAATGGTTAAATGAATTCATCCCCATATTCTGGGTGTATACTACCTTTGGTAAAACAAATCCACCCCATATTCTGGGTGTATACTACCAATGATAAGCCAAATTCACCCCCATATTCTGGGTGTATACTACCAATGGGAAACCAAATTCACCCCAATATACTGGGTGTATACTACCAATGGTAAAACAAATCCACATCATATCCTGAGTGTATACTACCAATGGTAAACCAAATTCACCCCTATATTCTGGGTGTATACTACATATGATAAAACAAATGCACCCCATATGCTGGGTGTATACTACCTATAGTAAAACAAATCCACCCCATATTCTGGGTGTATACTACTAATGATAAACTGAATTCACCCCTATATACTGGGTGTATACTACCAATGGTTAATCAAATTCACCCCCATATTCTGGGTGCATACTACCTATAATAAAACAAATCCACTCTATATTCTGGGTGTATACTACCAATGGTAAACTGAATTCACCCCATATTCTGGGTGTATACTATCAATGGTAAACCGAATTCACCCCCATATATACTGGATGTATACTACCTATGGTTAAATGAATTCGTCCCCATATTCTGGGTGTATACCACCTTTGGTAAAACAAATCCACCCCATATTCTGGGTGTATACTACCAATGATAAGCCAAATTCACCCCATATTCTGGGTGTATACTACCAATGGTAAACCAAATTCACCCCCATATACTGGGTGTATACTACCAGTTGTTAAATTAATTCACCCCCATATTCTGGGTGTATACTAATAATGGTAAAACAAATCCACCCCATATACTGGGTGTATACTACCAATTGTTAAACAAATCCACATCATATCCTGGGTGTGTGCTACCAGTGGTAAACCAAATTCACCCCAATATTCTGGGTGTATACTACATATGGTAAAGCAAAATCACTCCATATTCTGGGTGTATACTACCTATGGTAAAACAAATCCACCCCATATTCTGGGTGTATACTACCAATGGTAAAATGAATCCACCCCCATATACTTGGTGTATACTACCTAATGGTAAAACAAATCCACCCCATAATCTGGGTGTATACTACCAATGATAAAACAAATCCCCTCCATATACTAGGTTTATACTAGCTATTTTAAAACAAATCCATCCCATATTCAGGGTGTATACTACCAATGGTAAACCAAATTCACCCCCATATTCTGGGTGTATACTACCAATGGTAAAACAAGCCCACCCCATATTCTGGGTGTATACTACTAATGGTTAAACAAATCCACCCCATATTCTGGGTGTAAATTACCAATGCTGAAACAAATCCACCTCATATTACGAGCATATACTACTAATGGTAAAACAACTCCACCCCCATATTCTTGGTGCATACTACCAATAGTAAAAAAATCCGGGCATTATTCTGGATGTATACTACCAGTGGTATAACAAATCCACCCCCATATTCTGGGTGTTTACTACCATGGATGTAAGTGGCAGTTTTGATCGGTGGCCAAAGCAATTTGGTTTTTGTTAGGACTAGCAAGGGGTAGACCAGAAAGCACACATCCCGATCCTTGCAAAGGTCCTAACTACAAGCTTAGGAAGGCTTTGATGCATAAAAGTCAAACAGGTTTTATACAGGGGAGGTCTTCCACAGCTAAATAAAATACTCCAGTTGATTTTGCAGACTGTATAAAGCAGGGGAAATGGAAAGGAAGGCTGGAATTGTATGGTATTAAAAAGTGATTTTACATAGTAGAAGGAAAAATATATTTAAGGCACTGGAGGACATCAGTAACAAATTTATCAGCAGCGTTAGAGAAATATTGGCAGGGTTTTTTTGTCAGGGTAACTTGAATAACTTCAGACCAGGTTGAATGGAATGAGGGGTGTGACAAGTATGACCACTGTTATTATTTCTCTTTTTGATGGTTAGATGGGTCTTGATCAGAGAACTTAGAAAGAAGACAGGTTGGAACAGAAAGACTGTAGGATGAGATATTAAACAGAGCTCTCTACTGCTTGTGTTAGTGGTAGCTCAAACGGATGTCAAACAGAAAGAGGAAGAGAATTTATGCAGTGTGAATTTATGCACTCCTAGAAAAATCATCCCTTTTCAGTATAAATACTATCTCCGGCCTTCTTTAAAAATAGACCATGCCTAGCAGGACTAACCTGTTTGACAAAATTAATTTAATTAATTAATTTAATGTAAAGAGCTGTAGCTTCTACTTATTTGCCTTTCTGTATATTGCTGCTTTTGAAGGTAGTAAAAGTGATGGCATGCCTTAATGTGTTGGGGATTGTGCTTGTGCTTAGGTAGAGAATATCTACAAGGAATGGCAGTATGGAAAATTAAAGTAATTTGATAAATTTAGTCAACAGTTTAGTTCAGAAAGGTGATTAGCTGAAATATGAGATGATTAAGAAGCAAGTGCAATTGAAAAGGTGAGTCAGACTAGAAGCATAACTCTGCTTAAACAGACCCTTTAGGGTCGTTAGCCTAGTAATCATCTATGAAAAGCATAATAAATGAGGAAGCAGAAAGAAAGAGAGATGATTAGTAAGATAGATCAAAACACAGCATGAAAGATAAGGATATGATTAGTGTACAGAGCCAGTCGGGAAAGGGAAGGTTGGCAGTGATAGCTACACAAAAGTTTAATAAGGGAGGTTGACAAATGGGGGGTGACAGACTTTAGAAAAGCGATGAAAGCAGTGGGTTTAGTACCTGCTTGTCACATGAGAGTACTGCATAGGTGTTATGTAAGACCAGTAAGTTTAATGAAAGTGGGGAGGGGATAGAGTCTAATGCAGATCGAATATGTAAAGGAGAAATAAGCAGATCCATTATATCAGTGGTGGAGTTGCAAGGAAAAATAAGAAGCGTTAAAGGAGATGAAAGCATGGAATAAGGTGTATCAAAGGATGTTTCTGAAAGGAAACGGACAATGGGTTTATGCCGGGTAAGCTTCCTAGAAGTACAAGAGTTGGCTTAATGATAGAATACAGGCAGACAGAAAAAAATGAATCAACCAAAGTAAGAGGATTGCTATGATGATGATATAAAATAAAAGTACCTAGCCTGGCTTGGAAACTATACCAAGCAGTAGGATGAAGGGAGATGGTGAGCAAGGCTGTATAAATATGTAAGAGTGGTATAGATGGACTGCAGTACTGTCACCTCTCTCCAAATTCTAGAAAGATGCATTCATAAGCAACAGTCAGGAGTATCTAAACAACAGTTTACTCTGCCCCTTTTCAGCGTGGCATCATAACTTAACATAGTATTAAGACCACTCTATTATCTTTCTTTGAAATAGTTAACCAGATTTGAAACTAAGATCACCTAGTTGTATACCTTTTCCTAGACTTTTCAAAAGTCTTTGATACAGTCTTTCGTCCTGTATTGTTAAACAAACTTGAACATCTCTGAATGAAACACTTCTCCATTCTATAGCTTCAGGACTACCTTACCCAAAAATCACAAACTTCTGTTTCACATTCTTACCTGTTACTGTGGGGGTACCTCAAGGGTCACCTCTCCTTCTACTCTTGGCTGGTTCCAATCCTACCTTACTGGCAGAAAACAAGCTGTTAGATGGCAGCAGGCTTTCTCAAACCTTCCTTGCTTTTTAAACAGGAGTACCCCAAGTCTCCATACTTGGACCACTCCTTTTCAGCATTTTTACCAGCAACGTACATTCATCCGGTAGTCTCTCATCTGTAATATAATATGCAGATGACTCTTCTTTCTTATCTATCTCCAATACTACCTCTGAACTACACACACTAACACAGAATTTCTTTATCTCTGTTGCAAAATGACTTGGAAATAATCAACTAATCCTTAACCCAAAGAAAACTCAACTTCTTCTCTTCCTGCCTCAGCCACTCTCTCACATTAAATCCAGATTTTCTCTTTCCTCCCTAGATGGCACCATTATCTCCCCTGCCTCACACACTAAACTCTTTGGGGTAATAATTGATGACCGACTAAAATTTGACTTGCACATACAACAGGCCATCAAAAAAACCCACCAAAAACTTGGACTACTTTATAAGAACAAAAATTCCTCACTACTGCCACTAAACACACTATTGCGCAGGCATTTCTCTTACCCAGTCTTCTATACACTTCCCCCATCCTTACCAATATCCAAACTACCTCATTGCAGAAACTGGAATAAACATACAACAAAATTGCTAGATTTATTCTAAACCAACCACTCTCATCGCATCACTGCCTCTCACTTCAGTGGCTGGAATTTCTGCACCTTCTCCTACAATTGCAACTCCACACTACCTTTTCCATACTCAACAACCCCTCTGCCTGCCCTGCTCTCGCCTCCCATGTTACTCCCTACTCTTCCCCCTGACTTCTCTGGAGTGCTGATCAGCATCTTTTCTCAGTTTATAAACCCATAAGGAATATTGGCAAACTACTTTACAAACACTGTGTCTCACTAAATTAGAACAAACTCTCTCTCCATATTAGATCCAACCTTTCCTTTCCCTGTTTTAAAAAGGAGCTTAAATCCCACCTACTAAACTTGAAATCATGCAGTTGCCTTGATCACACGTAGTCTTAGTCTGTCCTACTCTATAACCTGTTGCATCTCCTAACTTTCTTTCTTTCTCTGTTAGTAAATTCTGCTTAAACTAACCTCCTAAACCCTCAGCTCTACTACTATAGCCCCTTTTTTCTATGCCCCCTCCCATTCTCCACATTATTTATCTTTTTCCCTCCACTTCCTATCAATGTCTGTACATTTTCCTACTTTTGAACAATGATTATCTTTTTGTTTTTACTCTTATATGTAGTACATTTAGACCACTATCAGTGCAACACTTAATGTTCATAATTGTTTTGTTTTTCTCTTTATAGTTAATTTCGTATTTGCATTGTTATTTTTAATAGTTTTTGTCCTGTATGTTTATCTTTGCTTATGTTTGCTGGGGCTCTTTCCCATTGGGTCTCCACTGAAAATGGGTTTGTTTGCAAACTCAGTTGGACTAACCCAGTTAACAAATGTGAAATAAATAAATAAATAGTAGGGCCTCTTCTTTTTAAATATTTTCATAAATGATATGAATAACTCAAACATTACATACATTATGCAGATGATTTTACACTCATTTGCTGTGCTGACTCCTATCGACAGCTTCAAACTGAAACCCAAGAAAACTTTATAGGTTCATAGATTGGTTTTAAGCTAGCTGTCTTTATCAGCCATTTTAAGCCTAGCTAATTACCCGATGTGAAAATCAAACCCTGTGCCTTCTGCTTTTAAGGTAAATACCTTACCATTATGCCAACGTCCTGTACAAATAGAAAGCTATCAGTCTGCAGACCATTATATGCCTGGCCAATTACCACAGGACAGACTCAAACCCTATACTTTGTATCTGCGAGGTAAACACTTTTAACCATTATAACAACCTTTCCCTTCAAAGGATCATAATTGTCAGGATTCAAACCTGCGCAGGGAGACCCCAGTGGATTTCCAGTCCATTGCCTTAACCACTTGGACACAACTACAACTACATAAACTGAAAACTGGCCTACTCAATTACATCTCCCATTTATTTATTTACTATTTAATAACAGGGTAGGTGGGCTGGTCTGAAAACCCTTTTCAGCCACAACCCTAAAGTACAGAAACAAAAAACACGAACAACCAAGAAGTAGTGTACAAATCATAAGAAAAAAAATGGAAAATTAAATGTTTTTAAAAGGGTCTTGGAACAAACGCATACTTGTTGCAGATCCTTATGCTTGCTACAGAGACTTATGTACAGAGTAGCATTGCAGGGATGCAGCTAACAGTAAAACCAAAATTGCATAAAATATTCACAGTATATACATAAAGTTCAGTATGAATTTCAACATTTCAGGAAACCGAAACAGTCAGGACAACATTTAGAAAAACAAGCAGGGAAAGACTGTCATGCTGGGGGTAGCCTGCTGTTAGAAATAAGCATTTCAAAATGACAGTCTTGCCAGGGGCAATATGCCGTATGTCAGTCTTGCTGAAGCTAATATGTTGTATGACAGTCTTGCCAAGGGTAATTTACTTTTTGACAGTCTTGCCGGGGGTAATATGCTGTTTGACAGTCTTGCCGGGGGTAATATTCTGTTTGATACCACATGATGAGGTTAAATCATTGTACCTAAAGTACTCACACTTAGTTTCCTTGTGCAAGTGCTCAAGTCTTTCTCAGTGAAAGACTCCTTCCTTCTTAAATAAGCAGGGAGTCTGATCCATAATGGTGTGTCTAGTCAGAAGAAGACACGTTCTCCAGTAGCTGTTTTATATGGAGGTCTGCTTGATGTGATAGCTTTTTCTAGGGTACTTCATATGGAGTAAACCTAGTTTTTGGATAGTTGGTCTCATCACACACATTTTTGGTAGGCAGTGTTTAGTACTTTTTGAATAAGAGTATCTAGGAGATCAGTTGAACTTTCAATGAATGGAAGCCATTTTAGACACCGTAGGAGGTTATGGTGGTGAGATCTGCTATCAACAAAGAGGGCAAATCTGCACATTTTATTTTCTGTTCAGATAATAATAATCATAATGATAACAATAATACTATTAATCCTTTCTTCCACCCACAGCTCGATATTTATCATATATTTTTCAAATAACCTCTTTAGATAACACCACCACTGAACATGAGATCCTGAATAAATTACTTGTAGTCATCACTCACCAGCATTGGAAGTTTGGCCAGTATATCAGTTATATTGCCAAGTAAGCTAACTAAAGGATTGGATTACTTTATAGGGTCAGATCATTCCATACTGAATAAATTCTCTTTACTACTTCTGGGTCACAATTACTGTCTAGAGTGCTATATGCCTCTAACAAACTAATAAACACCCAAACTGCCTACCTCAGTAAATTATAAATAACCTGCAATAAAACAGTCAAGTTCTCCACAAATGTATGCAACACCCCTTTAGATACTTCGAAAAATACAGTGGCTTGAGTTACCTCACATCCTGACTTACTCTCAATTCAAACTAGCCCATAAACTCCTACACAAACCACTCTCCAGATCCACTTAACAAACTATTTCAAAAATAGAACCTCCCTTAGAAATCTTATGTCATACAATCAACATCTTCTACTTATCTAAACAAAGCTAAAAAATGTTAACACAGAAAGTCTTTATACTTTTTGTGTTGCAAAAAAAGTTGAACATACTGCCCCCTCTGAAATCTGACTTAAATCAAATCCTAAAAAGTTCCATACCCAACTCAAAAAGCACCTAGCAGCTGCATGGTCCTGTAAATACCCAAATGCATAAAACCTGTCCTCCACTTCCACCTTTTATTCTGCTCCCCCCTTTCTCTTCTAGTTAGCTAAACTGTTAACCTGGAATGAAAATGTCTGATCTGATGTTGTCTCTTCCATCCATTCCTCAGTGCATGGGTCTTTGGATTAGACCTTGGATTCGACTTTAGAAGCAGAAGATTTTGGATCCAACGCTCAGGATCCTCCCCTTCTTACCCACAATCTCCTACTGTCCCTGAAATTACCTCAGATCTCATCCTGTCAATATTGCCTTCCCCAAGTGCTTAATAGGTTACCTGTAACAACAACAACAAAAGATGATTTTGATTAATAGGTCCGGTTAGTTTACTAACTCACACCACAACACCACGGATAATCTAATTCCCTTATACTCTTCAGAGCTGTGAGAGCTTGCTTACAAACAGTTTATTAGAGCTATTACTCTCTTTGTATTCTGAATCTTGTCAGACTGGTGTTAATGCTCCAATCACAAATGAATATTCATTATAAAATCATAACCAACCAAATTAAGAACAGTGCACCAAAGTATAAACACAAACATAAAAGATGACAATTACTGCACCTGATAAAAATAGGAGCACCAGTAATGAAAACGCCAGTATATGTAAATGCAAAAATAAAACAAGTTACTGGTGAAAGCTCCAAACAAAGAAAGTATGTGGTCTCACTCTGGAAAAGCCAAACAATCCAAAATGCAGTCAAACCAAACGTTTGGTTTGACAAAGCTGTATGCGAAAGCGCTAACCGATTTAGGATCCAAATAAACCTGATTTTATATATCATTGCCTTTTTCTTGTGGGACATTAACAACGTGCTTGGTCTGAATAGACTTGGACTGCATTTTGGATTATGGGGTTCAGCAAATATCAAGCAAGAAACTATAATACTAGGGGACTTTATACATTGGCAAACTCTGTTCATACTAACTCCAGGAATAATATAATCAGTTTATATGGCATCACTCAACTCAACTCATCTCCACTCCTACTAGATACAATAAAACCAGTAATAAAAGCTCCACCCTTGACTGGATACTCACAGAATCCCAAACAATATTTTTGCTTTTGGCTCCCTCACAGACTCCTTAAGTGATCTAATCCCTACTTTTACAATTAGTCAGGTAAACTCCCTCATGAAGCACCACCATTGTAATCGGTTATGTAAACTCACAATTTCCATAAAGATGCTTTCCCAGCCAGCTTAGGATACATTAAATGGAATCACTTTCTTACTCCCCTTTAGATGATGCTGTCACATACATTACTGATACCTTTCTCTTCATCCTAAAGGAGCATGCCCCTCTAAGAAACAAAAGAGTAAAGTAAATGCTGCAGACTAGTTAACTACAAAAATATATAATGAAATAAAGAGGTATAGCTTGTCAAAAAAAAAAAAAAACTTTCAAACTAAAACTTATTCCAGCCTCCAAAACTATAAACAACTCTGAAACACTGCAAAACACATGACCAAATTTGACAAAAAAAAAAAAACATACTATACAAACTTTAAATACTCTAAGCAAACTATCCCAAATGTTCATGGTCCTGTATAAAAAGACATGTTCATCCCAGCCAAACTACCTAACCAACCCCTTCTTTTAGCTACACTTATGATAGCACTGCCAGCCAATATAATGCACATTTTACTAATGCAGTAACCAGCTTCTTAAACATCTCTGCCACTTGTAACTGCTCCCCAAGTCAACAAATAATCCCTGTGCATTTGATTTTAAACCCATCCCTATTCAACCATCAGGAAATGCTTTCTCAGTCTAAAGCAAACTACACTTGCCCTCGACAATCTTCCTGCAGAGCATATCAAACTTTCTACAGATACCCTAGCTCGCCCAATCTCCATGGTAATAAACCTCAGCATCATGGAAAGCTGCACCCCCAAAATTTGAAAAACATCTTACATTCTATTCATACACAAAGGTGGTTCCTCTACAGAATCCCCAGTTATAGGCCAATAGCCATTCTGTCCTCCATCCAAACTCTTAGAAAAATTTGTCCAGTCCCAGCTACTTAAATATGTTAGTACAAACAACTTACTAAGCCCAAATAACATGGTTTTCAGCCATACAATAGCATTACCACAGTTCTGCTTAGCTTTGCTACCACCTTAAATAGGAACAGGAATGCAGCAAGCCTGGTTAGTCAAAGACTTTTGCCAATGTGTCTAACCAAAAACTACTCTACAAAGTCTCCTCCCTAGGAATTTAACACTCATCTCTCATGTGGTTCAGCGGGTATGTCAGTGACAGACTTCAAGCTGCAAAATGGGAAAACTGCATCCCTCCATTTTTCTCAATGCATATAGGGGTGTCTCAACGATCTATTTCACTAATGACCTACATACTGCATACAAACATGCTGTGATAATCTAAGGGGCTGCCAGCCCAGCTAGATAGAATTTTGTAAATAATTCTATGTCATTGTAAATATTAATATGATTCACAGGCTTATTTGACAAATGTAAGAAAACTGTGTTATGTGCTGAACTTCAAAATATAACCACAGTGCACTCTTTTGGAAGAAAGCTGATAAGTAAGAATTGTACAACCATGTGTGATCGCAAGCTCGGAGACAGGATGTCTGCAGCTGGAAATTCTTTCTATTGTCCTAAGACAGAGATAATTACTAGGTTTCACATGTAAAATGTCTTTTATTGCTCTGGCTTCCTGGTAGGTGCAGATCAAAAAGAAATGTTAAATTTTGAGTCTGTGTTAACCTGGGAACTAAATCAGAGAAATGACAAGAATGATGTAATCTGAGATGACTCAGCAGTAATGTGTATTATCAATTTAAGGACTATCTCAGAAAGAAAGTATAGCATTTTGTATTCGTGTCTGAACCTGAACACATCAGCTTACCAACACTTGTTTTGCTCTGTAAATAGGATCATAGATCTTAGTATTTCTCTTAGAGATAGATAAAAGTAGCAAGATTAGTCTAGCTGTTTTCTATATTAATGTGAGACTATACAACATTGTTGTTTTAAAGTATTTCCTGTGATTTCTGAACTCTCTGATGTCATTGTGTTGAGTTAACAAGTATTGTCTTGTGTTTTTATTATTTATTATTAACTATATTTAAACCTTTTAACTGTGGCTGTTTTGGGTAGAGATAATTTAAGTTCTTAGAGTACTTGCATGTATTTGGAGATACCTTGCTGGCTAGGCGTATGTAGGCCTTTGGGCCGATAGCCTAGTACCTACCTATGAACCTATATAAGCCACTCCAATAGCCTTGCTGTTCATCACATTTACTAAATTGGATAATAATAACATTGCACAGTAGAATTGGACACCCTTTGGAGTAGATTATTAGAGTAGCTGGTGGCAGTGATTACTACCTTATAGCCTGGGCAGAAGGGGGCATAGCTAGTAAACCTGTGCCAGCCTTCCCCAGGAGTGTCAGTGTGTTTGTATATAAATCAAATCTCAAAGTGTGTGTGTGTGTGTGTGTGTGTGTGTGTGTGTGTGTGTGTGTGTGTGTGTGTGTCAGCTACTTAGGCAGGGACACTAAACACTAGCTGGACAGAGAGGGTACTGGAGGTTTTGGCTTGACTACTCAGCTGAGATCTGAACACTATAGCTGTGCCAGTGGGGAGTCTTATTTGGGATCTGGAGAAAAAGGATGAAACCAGCCCCAGACTGACTGTGATCTCTGTGTGCCTTAAGGGAAATTGTACTTTACTGTGTGTGTACTTGTTATCCTCCCAATGTGCATGCCCCTCACTAGTGCTAGTGGTGAGGATTGAGGCTCCTTGATTACTGAGTCAGTACATGGGCATCACACATGCTATCATTATTCAATATGCTGGGGATTCCACACTTATCTGCACTGTCAAAAACCTACGACAACTTCAAACCCAAACATAGAAATTCTTCAACTCTATTCAAGCATGGCTCAGTAAATCTCAGTTCCTAGAAAACCTGAAGAAGGCTCTGCTTTTTCTGTTTAAACCTACAAATACTGTCCTGACAAGACTCTTTTCACCATTACTTCTGACCAATTAAAAACTGGAATTTTAACTCATACCAGGCTTTTAGGTGCCATCATAGATGTTGCAATCATATTTTAACACCACATAAAGAAAGCTATCAGTAAAATGCACAAAAAATGGTGGCACACTATATAAAGCTAAACCCTACCTGACTGACCAAGATAGGTGGCAAACCATTGTCTCTACACTTCTGTGACTGACCCCCCCCCAATATTTTGCTTTTATATTTGTTAGTCTGCAACTTACCCAAATAGCCATGCTGGAAATATGCCATAACAAAATAGCTGAATTTGCAGCTGATATGCCTTATAGATCCCATCATTGCATGACACTAAAATAGATAAATTACTTGGAATTGCCTCACTATCTAACAGTCAGATATCCAAAAGCTACTCACAGTGTATCTTTCAAAACAAACAATGCCATACACTAAAAGATGTTATTCATCCTTACTCCCCATCTAGGACTGTGCTTAGACACTCTTACTGTACCCCAGTAAATGAAGGAACACTGCAGGTGACTCATTGTATTTCTTTCATGTCTCTAAAGTTTGGAATTCCATTCCCTTTCACTTAGAAAAGCTGACATTCTGAAATCCTTCAAGATACTATTTAAAAAACACCTGAAGGTTTCATGGCCTTTCTCATGCACCACACCTGGGTAATCCTGCTAAATTATCATTATCAACTTTTCCTGTCCTGATTTAAAATGGCTGCTTGGTCAGTAGTCTGTCTTAACCTGTACTATTATGTCTCCTTGGCCACTGGAAAGCTGGATGCTGTTATCAATTCCCCTAGTGATGTGGACATCCTCCAAGAGGGTCTTACCCATACACATGACTGGTGCCAGAAACATGCCCTCAAACTGAATGCTACAAAATGCATCATCATCATCCCTTTTGGGAAGGGTGATGTCCCCACAAATTATTACATTGATAATAAGGTATTAAGCATGCAATCAATCGTGACGGACTTGGGCACCCAGGTTCATAGCAAACTGACTTTTGACTTCCATATTGCCTCCATTGTATGGAAAGCTTTCTACATGGCCCACCTCATTAGTAAGGGTAGCTCATCCAGGGACAAGGTGGTCATAACATCCCTGTATTCTTCCCTTATAAGACCCATTATTGAGTACAATGCTCCTTTTGGCATGTACTTCACAAAGCACATGCAGCAACTGGAGAGACCACAGAGGTTCCTCACCCGGAGAATCCAAGGCTGAAAACATCTTTCCTACACAGCTAGGTTAAAAGCCCTGTCCTTCTACTCAGTCTCCTACAGACTCCTCAGAAGTGACCTCTGTCTGGCATACAAAGCAATCTCAGACCCCACCCTGATGGGACTGCTGCATATCTGCAAGTCAAGCACCACTCGAGTAACCCATGAGTGACCTCAACCCGGTCACCCCCTTTTGTGGAATAGACTCCCTCTCCATATAAAGCAGAGTACTTCATTAAACCTTTTTAAGCCCAACCTGGATAACTGGATGGGGAATAGAAAATATACCCCTGGGATTCCATCTGTGTCCCTGCTGGACAGTGGCATAGGATGCTGACTTCTTGGAACATGGGCTAAATTCTTGGCTAGGCATGTAAGTGCATCAGGGCCAATAGCCTAGTAACTTCCTCTGATCCTATGATTTGTGGATCATGTCACCCACCCAGGCTGACAAATATTGGCTCCACTTGTGACATCAGAAACTAAGCCAACTGTTGAAATCAATAATTTTTGCTGGTACTGTGGCATCATCATAGGTGATGGTAGGGTGCTGCTAAAGGCTAGACATACCTTCCTGGGACACATATTTAGAGAACTCCATCACATCGCTCTTCATATAGTCCAGTGAGATACACCTTAGGTTGTTTATGCCTGCATGGACACTGGTACTTGTGGTTTAAAGACCTAAGTGCATGTGTGATCTGGTGTATTCTGGCTCCAGACAGCTCACTGTGATCTTCTCCTTGCTTATCCTGGTAAGGAGGACATCAGTATTACTGTATGATCAAATGATTTGTTACACAAAATGTGTATGTATGTTACTTTCTCTCTGTATCTGATGGAGCTTTTTTCCCCTGGGCCTCCGCTGAAAAGGGGTTTTCCACTCTGTTGAACTTTCTTGGTCAACAAAAGTAATAAATTAAACTAATTAATTAATAAACTGATACCTTAGAAAGTGAAATTTAATAGCTCTACAGCTGGCCTTGTTCTTAGCCCATCTGGGTTACCACCGTGACGAGTACTGCTACTATGTCGTCTTCATAATCATGAAGGCATCTATTTTACTTTTCATTGCACTGGCCCCATTAGTCATGTGGTCTCTTTTCTGGGGAAACCCACTCTTATGACCCACATAATATTCAGTCTGTCCTACATTTATATAATTTGATGTTTTGCCATACCAATCCCTCCTGCCTGTAGCACATCCGTAGGTTAATAATTTGCAAAATAATGAAGCAAAAAGGTAGAAAATAACTGAGTGTGCAAAGCACAAAGCACAAATAACTGAGAAAAAACACTCAGTCAGGCACACAGTCAGGTCACCAGGAAGGTCCAAGTAATCCACAAACTACCAAGGTAAAAAACAAATTCTTTAGTTTTCCAGTACACCAAAAAGATTTAGCGCTTTCATTCCACAAGGGAACTTCATCAGAATAATCCAGCACTAATTAATTAGCAATTAAATAGTCAAACCACTTAATATTACAGTACTCCATTGGTCAATACCGAATTGACTGACTTAACAAAGGTACAACAGTTAATGCAGCAATAAGGAGTGCAGCAAAGATGAAAAAATACAGCAGTAAAAATACAGCAGTAAAAATGCAACAGTAAAAATGCAACAGTAGTAGTAATTTGAGGGGAGATGACTGGCAGAGAATGCTTTTAAAAAGGGAACTTATATGGCAGTTAAAAGTAAATGCTACTTTTTACCTAGTTAAATTGACCAGGTTTCTAAAGGTTCTATATTGAAAGAAAAAGCTGATATTTTGAGTAGTTTTTAGTGTGTGTACCATTTTAAGATTAAGTGATATGTTAATTAGTGTATTGCTTTGATAACTGTACTCACTATAAAAGGGGTTTGTTTTTTCATTGAGTTATCTGATGAAGTCTCCTCAGGAAATGAAAGCACTTATGAGAGTTTTGTGAGATATGTAAGGCAGTTTGTCATAATGACACCAAGCAAAATAATCATTCATTTGTGCTGTGGTGCTAGCGTTAATGACTGTGTTCTTTTGCTTGCATTATTAGAAAATGCTACTACTGGGCATGTTTCTATATATAGCATGAAAAATCCAGCATCCTTACAACACAGCAGGCAGTACAGCTTCTACCCTGGTCGCACAATAATAGTTGATTATTTGCATTATCTTTACTCCTGCAGTCCCTGTCTCTCATACCCTACCTTGCTGTTTACCTGCTGCCATCTTTGTTTTATCTTCACTGTCCATTGCTGCATCTCCTAGATTACATATTACACAACACTACTTTGACTCCTAGTTCTAATGTGTCTGTCTGGTGCAGTTTGTCTTCAGTTGTATATTAAGCTATGCTCAGTATTCCCTTTCTGGCCTACAAGTTAGAGTTATGTATTTTACTGGTTCACTTGTTTGGGTATCTGCTTATCTACCTATCCTTTGTATATTTTTTCTATTTATTATGCTTGGTATTATTGCCACAGCAGATGTTTAGTTAACTGATTATAAATGTTTAAATGCTGTGACTGAGTTAATTTCATGCTAAAAGATTCATGGTGAAGCTTTGAGTTTTGTATGTCTGACAAAAACAAAACCCTGTTTGAAAAAAAATCAATAAAAACTCTTAAAAACTTTTTTTTGCTAATAACTGCTAAGGCTATTTTTAAATTGGGCATGCACATATTTTAAGGGCAGGATATTGGAGCTTTTTTGTGCAAAATCAGGAAACTTGAAGAGGCGGTAGCAGCAGTATACAGAGCACAGAAACATTATTAAATTAAATCGGCATAAATCAGAAAGTAGGTATGAAACCATGCAATGCGTTTTTTGTAGAGAGGCAACTTGTTTGATCCCTTTGTGGAGAGCTGTGCTCCACACACACTCTTACAACTAATCCACTTAAACTCTCTTGGTTTTGCTGGAAAGCTGAGTATTTCATTTTGACAAAGGACAATATTTCATTGCTAGGACTGGGTTGGAGAGTGGTGTATCTCCTACGTGCAATGTGTTTTTCGTAAAGTATCTTTTCGTCTGTACTTCTGGTGCAATTTGAAACAGTACCTTCCTGTGTTTCAGGTATAGGTGATGCATTATGTAATGGGTATCTCAGGTTACTTTTATTGATTTCCAACATGTATTTGTTATGTACATAAATCTTCTGGAATTAAATTTTGTAGTTTTAGCATTATTATAAATAATACCTGCTGATATTTTGACATCTCATTGGTTCAGCAAGACATGGACGCTTTCTAGACAGGAATTCAATTTAGAAGTACATCCTGCTTATGGTATGTGTGTAATATGAAAAAAACACAATCCTGTCGGTAACAGCCAAGAACTCAAGTTCCTTATGTATATAGAAAAAAAAAAAAAAAACATGAAGGTGCTTAATAAATTTATTGTGACTAAAGAGTTTTTGGTTAAGGACCGGTAGCTTCCTTGTGTCCGTTCATAGGCTGAGCTTCTTGGCTGTTACTAACAGGATTGTGTTTTTTCCTGATTTGTTGTATATTCTGATTCCAGTTTGGTTATTCGGTATGTTTTCATGTATGTAATATGATCCTGACATTTCAATAAAACATCTTTACAGTATTTTATGATTTGTTTTGTCATTCAGGATTTTGCCACACATGCATACCTATAATGCAGTGTCACTCATTTTGTGATATAATTTTTTGAAAGAAAAAAAAAATTGTTAAATGCTGGCTAGAAATGATGCCTTAAACTATTCTAAAAAACTTCACGTGTCCTGCCTACCAGTCTATTTTAAGTTTGCAATCTATTGGTTATGTCTTGAGTATCTGTTTCAGGTGATAATTGTATAAATGTACAATTTATTTTTTATTTTACATTTGTTTACTGGGATGGTCTGACTGGGACAGTGCCCATTTTTAGTGGAGGCCCGGGGAGAAAAGCTCCAGTCGAAGCTTACGTACAAATTATCAAATTAAGTAATAGAAATTATAAACAAAATTGACAAAAAATGAGTGTTAACACATTTACAGGATAAAAATGTAAAAACAAAAATGTATACATAGTATCAAATAGAACAAGACTTTAAACACTTGGATATAGACAATGATGTGGTTGAATTTATATATGTGGAGGAACATAACATTAGTTAGGAAATGAAGCAAATGATCGTCTTTCTCTTTAGTCTTGTATCACGGCTGAAATGAGTCTGTCCAAGACTGGCTCAGCTACCTTGTGAGCAAACAAAAGCTTAAACATGAATAAGCACTAACAGACGTCTAAAGGTTTGTGAAATTAAATGCAAAAGCAGCAATTTTCTTTCACATTTGTATTTTACGTACTTTTTGCATCTGACCCATGCTAGCAAGTGCAGCGCTTTCATTACTGCTGTACAGTTTAATTGGTAGTATCGTACGGCACGTGCGTCGTAGTTCAGGGGTCGACTCACATTTTAGGAACATTCCCACTCGTCATCATCAGTCCCCTTTTAGGATTAGGGTTAGGATTCCATGACAGCTTTTGCCATCTCTCTCTCAATTCAATAACACTCTCCTACCTTCTTCAGCAGTCATGCCTGACTGCCACAGGTCTTCTGTCAGACACTCCAACCACCTCGTGCTGGATGCCCTTGTTTCCTCTTGCCCTCTCTCTGTCAGTCCCAAGTCTTCTTCAGAAGACTATCTTCTGCTTTTCTATATATGAGTGCAAACCACTGCAATCTCTTCTTTTTTACCTTCTCCGTAAATGGATCTTTGGCTTCTGCTCCGATGTCCTCATTTCTTGCATCTTACCACCCATTTCAAGCACTTCATCTCCATCACTTCTAGCTTCCACAACAACTCTTGCCTTTACTGCTCAGGTTTCTGTACCTTACAGTGGTATTGGTTTCATCACTGTTTTGTCCGCCTTACTTTTCAGCTTCTTTGGCATTCATCTGTCATGCAGTAACCCTGATATTTAGTGCCAGTTGGCTGCAGTCCCTCTGCTTCTAGCTTTGACCTCTCATTCAGACTTCCCTTCTTATCAACCACCCCTCATAGATACTTGAAGTAATTAACTTTTTCCACTATCTTCCCTTTTATCTCAATTCTTAGCTTCATCTGATTTCCCCTTTGCTGTCATTACCAATGTCTTATCTGTACTCAGTTTCATCCCATGCGCCTTCAGTTTTGCATTTATAGGTTCATAGGTAGGTACTAGGCTATCTGCCTGAGGGCACTTATAAGCCTAGCCAGAGTATGTTGGCTTTCGCCGCCCCATTGATTAATTAACTGATCCTCTGTCAAGCAGAGCCAATGAAGTGATCCCAGGGGTGTATTTTCTGTTACCCATCCACTCGTCAAGGTTTCTCTTGAAGAGTGTTAGTGAGGGGCTCTGCCTGATGTAATTTGGAATTTTGTTCCAAAGCATGGGGAGTTTCTGTGACAGGAATCTATCCCTCCAGCATGTTCTATTTATTGCTGTGGCGAGGTTTAGCTCACTATACCATGTGGCTCGCAGTGACTTGGATTTCTTTAGGTGGAGGATGTCCATCAATTCTGAGTTGGACATGGCTTTGTAAGTCAGGCAGAGATCACCTCTGAGTAAGCGATATGCCACTGAGTATAGCCGGAGTTTTTTCAGTCGGGCTGCATAGGACATATGTTTGAGGCCAGTAATCCTCTTGGTGAGGTACTTCTGTGGTCTTTCCAGCTGTTGGATGTGTCTTGTGAGGTACATCCCAAATGGGGCATTGTACTCTATGATGGGTCTAATGAGTGACGAGTAGAGGGGCACTATAACCTCTTTATTTCTAGATGTGAACCCTTTAGTAATTAGATCTACTTTGGCAATATGATTGTCAAAGGAGAGATTACTATCTACCTGGGTCCCCAGATCTGTTATTACCTCTTCTGTATTAAGGGGACTGCCACCTATGTGGTAATTCGTGGGTGTTTTGTTTTTCCCAAATGGGATGACTATGCATTTTTTGGCATTTAGCTTGAGGCCATGACTTTGACATCAGGTGTTCGTCTCAGTAAGGCACTCTTGGAGGATGTCCAAGTCAGCCGGAGAGTCAATTATGACAGTTTGCAGTCATCGGCGAACTTGGTTAGCTATAGTCCTCCTGTGTTTGCCTGTACTTCTGAGAAGTATATGCCAAACAGTAGGGGTCCCAAGACCAAGCCTTGTGGGACACCACTTGTAACTTGTTTAGAGTCAGACCTGGAACCCGCTATTCTTACCGTGTGAGTTCTGTCTGTAAGCCAGTTGGCAACCCATCTCATGACATAGGGGGTTTATGTTCAGGCTGGTGAGTTTTTCTGTAATACCCGAGTGGGGAATGGTGTCGAAAGCCTTGGCAAGGTCAAGGTAGGCTGTGTGAACCACCTTTCCCTCATCTATGGCCTTGGTGACTGTCTCGAAGAAGTCAACCAGGTTTAGTAGGCATGATCTGCCTTTAACAAAGCCGAACTGGGTCAGGTCAAGTGTTTGGAGGTTCCCAATGTCTTTGTTAATGAATTCCATGATGATGCGCTCCATAGCCTTGCAGATCAGGCTAGTCAGGCTTATGGGGCAATACAAACAAGGAAGCAGAGAACTACCTCGCAACGTGAAACAATAAAGCCTTGGAGGGAATTAATGCAGCAAAACACTTTTATTGAAGTATAAAAAACACCATTAACGTAGTTAAAAATCAGTTTTCATTTCAACAACTTGCATATTTGAATTTATCCTATAATGAAAACAGGTTGTGTCAGGTTTCGATTCTGTGTTACAAAAGGACTGATGGAAAACATTTGACTGAATTTTAACGGATCTTCATTGGATAATTAATTTATAACGTCATTTATTTTTGAGTATTTAACATAGCTTCATAGGTTAATAGGTTCATACTAGGCTATGTGCCCTAAGGCATTTATAAGCCTAGCCAGAGTGTGTTTGGCTTTCGCCACCCATTTTAAATTAATTTTGCTAGGCACTTTTTCGAGGTTAGTATACTGTGCCTCTGTCTAACAGTGACAGAGAAGTGATACCCGGGGTAAACCTACGATCTCCCATCCACTCATCAAGATTCCTCTTGAAGAGAGTCAATGAGGGACTCTGCCTAACCTGGACTGGGATTTTATTCCAGAGTGAAGGGAGCCTCTGGGTTATGAATCTGTCCCTCCAGCATGTCCTATTTATTTCAGTGCTGAGGATCAAGTCTCTTGAGCACGTTGCTCGATGGAATTTGGATTTTCTGAGGTGCAGCATGTCCATTAATTCCGGGTTGGACATGGCTTTATACGTCAGGCACAGATCGCCTCTGAGCAGGCAGTATGCCACTGAGTAGAGCTGGAGTTTCTTTAACTGGGCAGCATATGGCATCTGTTTGAGCCCTTTGATCCTCTTGGTGAGGTACTTTTGGGGTCTTTCCAGTTGCTGCAGGTGTCTGGTAAGGTACATCCCAAAAGGGGCATTATACTCAATTATGGGCCTGATGAGGGATGAGTAAAGAGGCACGATGACCTCTCCTGATCTAGATGTGAATCCCTTCATGATTAGGTGGGCTATATAAAATGTTTTTCTAACCACTTTGGCCACGTGGTTGTCAAATGAGAGATTGCTATCAACTTGGGTCCCCAGGTCCCTAATTACTTCTTCTGTACTTAATGGATTACCACCTATGTGGTAATTTGTGGGCACTTTGTTTTTGCCAAAGGGGATGACTATACACTTTTTGGCATTTAGCTTGAGGCCATGGCTCTGGCACCAGTTGTCTGTTTCTATGAGGCCCTTTTGGAGGATGCTTGTGTCGGCTGGAGAGTCGATTATGGCGCCCAGTTTGCAGTCATCTGCGAACTTGGTCAGATACAGTCCTTCCGTGTTGGCCTGTACCTCCGAGAAATATATACCGAACAAGAGAGGTCCCAGGACTGAGCCTTGTGGGATGCCACTTGTAACTGGTTTGGAGTCTGACATGGCTCCAGCAATTCTAACCATGTGGGTTCTGTCCTTGAGCCAGTTTGCAACCCATCTAGTGACATAGGGGTTTATATTTAAGCTGGTGAGCTTATCTATAATGCCTGACTGGGGTATTGTATCGAAGGCTTTTGTGAGGTCCAGGTAGGCTGTGTGGACCAACTTCCCATCGTCAATGGCCTTGGTGACTGTTTCAAAGAAATCGACCAGGTTTAAGAGGCAGGATCTGCCCTTAACAAAGCCGAACTGGGTAGGATCCAGTGTCTGTAGGTCCCCAATATCTTTATTTATGAGGTCCATGATGATTCTTTCCATAGCTTTGCAGGCCAAGCTAGTCAGGCTTATGGGGCGATAGTTTCCAGGATCCGTTGAGGCACCACCTTTGTGGAGAGGGACCACTGTTGCTGTACGCCACTCTTTGGGTACATATCCTGTAGTAAGGCTGAGATTGAACAGTAGTTTTATGTTTGGGTTTAGCTCTTCTTGGAGTTCATGTAGGACGCAGCCCGGGACACCGTCTGGTCCCATTGATGCTGTGTTTTTTGCTTTGGAGAGGGCGGCTCTTGCCTGAGCATCTGAGATGTCAGGGGGGCAGCACTCTGCTGGGATAGATATTTGCCCTTTTGGTGGGGTGGGGGGGGGAGTTTGCGCTGAACCTGTCAGCTAGGATGTTGGTATGTCTGTGGGTTTGGTGTATTTTTTGTCATTTTGGACTAATTCTGAGCATATCTGGGAATTCCCACCCAAGTTCCTAACATAACTAAAGAAAGCCTTGTGATTATCCTTAGTGTCCTGTGCAATTTTTCTCTCGAAGCTGGCCTTAGACGATTTTATGAGTGCCCATAGTTTTTTGCTAATACTGATCAGAGATGCCTTCCCTTTTGGGGATTTTGCTCTATCATGTAGTAGCTTCCTCCTTCTATTGTATAGTTTGTTTATGGCTGGGGTCCACCAGACAAGACGTCTGCCTTTGGAGGATTGGGTCTTGGTTTTATTTGGGATTGCATGATCCATGCATTCCTGAAGGTGTTCATAGAATGCGTTTATAAAGGATTCTGCGGTCTGGGCCGTATTTTCCACAGGCCTGGGGGCTTTGAAGGATTCCACCTCGGTTTTAAGGAGTGTGAAATTTGCTTTAGAGAAGTTTTTCACTGTGGTTTTTTGGGCAGGGGTTGGGGTCGGGATGTGAATATCCAGTGAGATTAGTTTATGGTCTGATCTTACCAGTGAGGGATACACTTCTGGTCTGGAGCATAGAGTCCCCATGTTGGTAATGATCAGGTCCAGTATGTTTTCCCCTCTTATGGGAGTGGTAACAAGTTGTTTCATAGCATTTGAGTTTATAAATTCTAGGAACCTTTGGGCTAGGGTGTTGGAGCTAGAGTAATGCTCCCAGCCTATGTTTGGGTAGTTGACGTCGCCCAATATAATGGTGTTTGGAGAGACCTTCATATTTTCCAGTGTTCTCAGGAAGGCCGAGTGGGGTTCCTGGGTTTGGGAGGGTGGTCTGTAGCAGGCTATAAACTGGAAGGCAGTTTTATCCACTGTTAGTTGCACATGGATAGTCTCTGATGCTTCGTGCTGTGCCACCAACCTGGAGTTGTGGGTATAATTGACGAATATTGATACTCCCCCTCCTTTTGTGGTTTGGTCCAAGTTTGGGGGGCCGAAAAGCATGGTATGAGGTATAACCTGGTAGTGGTGGGGTGCTCTCGGGAGCCTTGAACCAGGTTTCTGTTACTGCACAGATATCGATGTTCTCCATGCTAAGGAGAGTTTCGAGTGCATGCATCTTGAGGTTTAGACTTCTGGCGTTGAGTAGCATTACTCTTAGTTTCTTATCCCTTGTGATACCTATGGAGGTGGGTTTGTCTTTTGAGCCTTGCCTAAAAAAGGCACTATGGGGGTAGCAAGAACCTTTGCCAATATCCGAAAGCCCAGGGGTGACAGGTGCAAGCCATCCCTAGCGAAGCATCGTGGCTTGTCGAGCATGTCATCCCAGGCTGACAGGCATTGGATCCCCTTTGAATGACACCAATACTTAAGCCAATTGTTGAAATTGATCATCTTGTCTTCATATTGTGGCATCATTCTTGGTGAGGGTAAGATGCTACTCAAGGTCAAGGTCAGGGCTACATGCTCAGAGAGCTCCTCTATGTCTCTTTTCATGTAGTCCAGGGAGTCTCCACATGATGAGTTATGCTTCAGACCACATCTGACGAAGTTGTTGAAAAGAAAACGGATTTTTAACTACGTTAATGGCATTTTTTTATACTTCAATAAAAGTGTTTTGCTGCATTAATTCCCTCCGAGGCTTTATTGTTTCACGTTGCGAGGTAGTTCTCTGCTTTCTTGTTTGGTTTTAATCACCTTGTTTTTGCCTTACTTTGGTTTACTTATAGGGCAATAGTTACCAGGGTCAGTTGTGGCCCCTCCTTTGTGGAGAGGAATAACCTTTGCTGTGCACCATTCTATGGGCACATAGCCTGTAGAGAGGCTGAGGTTGAACAGCGTGTTTAGGTGGGGGGTTAGTTCGTTCTGTAGTTCATGCAAGACGCAGCCTGGGACACCATCTGGTCCCATTGACGTTGTGTTTTTGGCTTTTGAAAGGGCTGTTTTCACCTGTCCGTCTGTGATTTTTGGGACACTACACTTTTCTGGTATTGTTGTGGGCCCTTTTGCAGGTGAGAGGGGGGTGACGTTTGCAATGAATCTATCTGCCAGGATGTTGGCAATATCAGTAGGTTCAGTATATTTTGTGCTATTTTGCACTAGTTCAGTGCATATCTGCGAGTTGCCACTTAGATTCTTAACATAGCTAAAGAAGGCTTTGTGGTTATCTTTTGAATCCTTGGCTATTTTTCTTTCGAAGTTAGCCTTGGATGATTTCATGAGGGACCTTAGTTTCTTACTGATACTGATCAAGGATGTCTTTCCTTCTTGGGATTTGCTTTTTTCTGAACTAGTTTTCTCCCTCTATTGTATAGCCTGTTTATTGCAGGGGTCCACCAAACTGGTTTGCTTCTCTTACAGACGTCAGTGTTGGTTTTACTAGGGATGGCACAATCCATGCATCCTTGTAGGTGCTCATAGAGTGCATTTGTAAAGGTTTTGGCATTTTGTGCAGCGTTATCCTTTAGCGTGGGGACTGTGAAACTTTACCACCGCTGTCTTAAGTAAGGTGAAGTTTGCTTTAGAGAGGTTTTTTACTGTGGTTTCCTTAGTTGGGGGTGGTGGTGGGGTGTGGACATCCAGAGTGATTAGTTTATGGTCTGATCTAACCAGTGATGGGTTGACATCTGGTGTGGAACACCTGTCGCCCATGTTGGTGATGACCAGGTCCAATATGTTTTCACCTTTGGTAGGGGAGTTTACCAGCTGATCAAGGGCATTTGAGTTGATGAGCGCTGGATCTGGGAATTTGTACTCGAGTAGTTTTCCCAGTGAATGGTAGGGTAATTGAAATCGCCCAATATCAGGGTGTTCAGTAGGACCTTCATGTTTTCCAGTGTCTCCAGAAAGGTGGAGTGGTGGTTCTGGGTCATGAAGGATGATCTGTAGCAGGCCACAATTTGCATTGCAGATTTGCCCGATGTTAGTTGCACATGGATGATCTCAGAGGTATCATGCTGCACCACTAACCTGGAGGTATAGGTATCCTTGATGAATATGGATACACCCCCTCCTTTTGTGTTTCATTCCATGTTCTGTGGCCGAAATGTGTGGTATGAGGTGTAGCCCAGTAGTGCTGGGGTGCTCTCTGGAGCCTTGAATCAGGTTTCATTTACTGCGTAGATGCCAACGTTCTCCATACTGAGGAGTGCTTCGAGCACGTGCATTTTGAGATTTAAACTCCTGGCGTTGAGTAGCATAACCCTCAGTTTTTTGTTAATTGTGCTGCCCTTCCATTACCCTATCCTTTGCTGAAGCTCTTTTCAGAGTCTGCCTGTAATACCACATTGTCTGCATACAGAAACTTTGTTGATCTGTCCCCTCCTACCTGTTTGCTAATGTAGTCCATCACCAGTATGAATAGCAGTGGGCTAAGTGCTGAACTCTGATGTATCCATCTGGGAACCCTTCTGTGAGACCGAATTCTTTTCATACTTGAGTCATCGGGTTCTTGTACATAACCTGCACTAATTCTACCAGTGTTTCTGGGACTTCAAACCATCACAGGAGTGCCCAAATCAGCTTTCTTGTGAATTTGTCATATGCTTTCTTTAAGTCTAGAAATGCTCAGATGGACTCTTTCCTCATTTCTAGCTTCTTCTCAATTATCTGTTCACTGCAAACATTGGATTCATTGTACTGCATCCTGATCGGAATCTGAACTGATATCTCTGCTCTGCTCCCACCTTATTTCTACTACTCTTTTTATTCACATATTAATCACCCTCTCCAGAACTTTCATGCAGTGTGACAGGAGCTTGATACCTCTGTACTGTTCACAGTTGTGGATGCACCCTTTCTTTTTGAACACTTGCATTAGTATGCTTATTCTATGGTCATCTGCAGTACACCTTTCTTTCTATGCTGCTATAAGTGGCCTCACAAGCCATTTCTCCCCAATCTCACTCAACATCTTGATCATATCTTCGATGACCAGATCTGAGTCTGCTGCTTGCAAGACTTTATTTTTCTTTTTTCTTGGTGCTTTATTACTTCTTCTCTGTTGGGGCAGTGCAGCTTTGGTTTGTGATTCTTCATTCAGAAGCTGCTGGAAGTGCTCCTTCCATCTGCCTTTGATGTCCTGTGGGGCTGTTGAGCAGGATGTTGTTTGTATCCTTGAAGGCGAAATGCCGAGGTACCAGACGAATTTTGGTGCTAGTAAAAAGATTCATTTACAACTGCTGCTGTTGGTGTTTTTCTTCTGCTTTCTTTCAATTCAGCAAGCGTTTTTCTGCAATCCCTTATGAAGGGCATCTGATGCCTTTCTTCTTTTCCATCTTTCTTTGCCTTGCACCCTGATACAGTTTCTTTGTGCTGTCTACTGGGTCGTTTTCCAGAAGCTGGGAGAGTGCCTGTTATGCCTTGCCCTTTGCTTTTGCAATTCCTCTCTTAGCCTCTTCGTTAATCACCCAGTATCCCCTCTAATCCTTCTCTGTCTTCTATTTCCCACATGTTTCCTGCACTCCTTTTTTTCTTTTGATAACTTCCCAGACATCTGAATTCCACTACTAGCTTCCCTAATGTACTTTATTTCAATGCTTGTCTCAGATGCATATCTCTTCTATATTCATCACACATGCTGTTTTGAGGTGCTGACATTCTTCTTCGACTCCACCTACTTCATCTTATTCCTGAGGTGTTAGAGCCCTGAATGTTTCATTGGACTCTTGTGCTTTCTCTCTCAGCCAACTTCCAGGTCTTCAGACTGGTCTCTGTAGACCATAGAACCTTCTTTGACCACTGCTTGCAGCTGATTGTGGCAATCAGGGGTTATGCTATGAGCTGACCGTTTCACTGAGGATGACTTTGCAATCACTGACTCTACCCCAGTGCCCTTTCCTTGTTAGAAAGAAGTCTGCCTTAGTTGCAATTTGGTCACTCTTGTATATGATCTTGTGACTGTCTGTAGTATCCTGTTCTGTCTGCCCAGATATGTGCATTCAGGTCACCCTTTAACAGCACAAATTCTTGTTGCCATGCTTTATCTTTTAGGTCCTGCAGCTGCTGTCTGAATGCATCTTCTCCTCACTATCACAACCCTGCTGTTGGGCACAGGCTGAGATTATGAATACTGCTCTATTCTTACACTGGTGTCTGATTGCCATGAGTCTGTAACTCATTCTGATGACATCCCTCTCTGTCGTCTGATGCCCCTACCTCATTCCCACACCATGCCTAGTCTGTCCTCTCCTGAGTAGTAAACTCAAGATCCCAATTCAAGTGGCATTGCTGCACTGCCCTTCCATCTTGGATCTTGGATAGATAGGATGGCCATGTTCATCCTTACCATCATGTTATTCAGTTCTAAGTTGCATCCTATCACAAAGCCTGCATTGAGTGTGGCATTTCTTAATTCATGTTTGCTAGGTTGATTGATTTTATGTTCATCTTTCACTCAGCAGAGCTATCTCAGTTAACTCAAGCTGGGCAAATGGTCACCAACCGGCCAGGCTTTACATTGAGCACACACTGGCTAATAGGGGCACATACACAGCTCCCACTGCAGTGAGTAGGCCAGGTTCATAACCCACTTATCACTGGCAAATACCTATGTCCATGTCCATTTGGTGACATTTGTCAAGACAACTAACCTAGATCCATATTTACCCCATTGAGTGACTAGCCCTGAGTCTGTGATCCATGTTCTCCTGTTTTGAGGCTATTGCACACCACAGCTGATGCCCAAAGCTGTTGTTCTATACAACTTATTCTCCTATAGACACCATCTAAATTCTGTGCTGCTGCCCACAGTTCCTTTCTTGGGGAGGTGGGAGGACCCCCAGAGAGACACAGAGAAAACATGCAAACTTCATACAGGCATTGGTTGGAGGTCAAGATCAAACCTTGTACCTTGTGCATGGAAGGCAAAGACCTTAACCCTTATGACAACTTGTCTGACATCTTCATGATTGATTGATAATTGCTAAAACACAGCTTAGATTCATGCAGACAATATTAGTGTTACAGAGAGATAATATCAGTCATAGGATTAGGGGCTGGCATCACCATCATCAGATGGAAATAATTTACAATTAGAAGTGGTATATTCATATAGCAAGTAAGATGAACAGTGGCTGCTGTTCAATTGACAATGACACATTAATGAATTAAACCTATGACATAGTGGACCACTGAGTATTAGTAGCTCACCTATCAGATATTGGCAACAGCAATGAAGCCCCACACTGGTTCAAAAATGTCCTGATTAACAGATTGTATACTGTCATGATTGGGACTGCTTAATACACTCATTCAGCTGGGCCACAGGGCTATGATCTTTAGTATTTAGAAAAGACTTCTAAAAGTTTCCTGGTCCCTCAAGCTTTTTGACCAGCTCAACAACCTTATTGACACCATCACATCATTCGGATACTAATGTATCTGAATTATGTGATATATAGCAGTATATCTCTAAAAATCTAGCTAGCAATAGGACTTTAACAGCTGGGGACTGAGTAAATTGCCACATAATGACCTATGTGCTTTAAAGAATCTTGTCCCTATCAGGTACTATTTCCATCTATCAAATATCCTGACAGGCTTGCAATAACTGAAGGATGCTAGCCCTCTTGAAACACTATTTGAAATCCTGAAGTACTTGAAGGATGCTAACTCTGTTGGAACAATATTTGAAACCCTGCCTTGAACTACCCCTCGGTAAACAGATCTGCTAAAGTGAAAATCAGTATTTAAGCTGTATATGTACCACATCTTATGCCACTGAGTCTAAAGCACTATCAGGAAGCCATAAATATTAAACCCAGCACCCTTATGTTCTAATACTTAAAGCATAACAGAAAAGTGTTTCCAACCTTCATAATAGTGAATTAAATACTTCAAAAGCATAAGATACTATATAAAGCTATACTATATTCCCTAGTCTACTTCCAGGACTAAGGTCCTTGTGGTGATTAAGCCCCGCTACACTCGGGCTTGCTCCACATTCCTCCCTGCCCCAATTTCCACCCTCCCCCAAATACTGCTAAATTTATAACCATAAGTCCACAACCCTCCTTTCTGAACCAATTTGTTTGGTACACTTCCTTTAAACTACACCCAACTCCCTTCCTCTAATTCCATTCTGCACTCTATATCTTGGTGTCTTTACTATAAAGCTATTAGCTTTGCTTCTTACTATGACTTCATCCAAAACCTTTTACTCTGTAAAGGCAAGTTTTGCCGAGGTGCTAGAGAAAATTACTTGTGTTTTTTACCTTCAAGTGGATTAAATATTTATCCAGACGTGCAGTGGAGTTTTTCTTTCGTGGTATTACAAATAGAGTTTTGTACTTTTCTTTGGTGGTTATTGCATTCATCCAAAACCTTGCCTCTCACCATGGTACTTCTTTCTCTGCTATCCCTTATGTTAACTTCTTTGGCCTAGCACTCTTGTGTGGGGTCATTTACTGCACTGTTATAACTTGTTGATACTTGTGAACCTCTGCTATCTCTGAAAAAACAAAAAAATCTTGCTTTTTTCCCACTTTTCTGAGATTTAAAAAAGTTCAGTTACAGGCTTGCTGTTCTTGAACTGTTTGTAAGTTTCTGTGAGGCCATTTTTTGCTTGGGCTAAAGGGAAGTCTCTCTGTTGATCAGTGGCAGTGAAAAACATTGAGCAGCCTGCCTGCCCCTGTGGGAGTGGTTACTGACTTGAAACTGTAGTTTTATTGGCCATTTTGGGTCAATTCCAAAACTCCTTCATCTTCCTCTCTGTTAAAACCCTCTTTTGCGTGGTTTTGCACGTTTTTGTGCATAGCGCAACAACGGGCAGCGCCGCCTAATTGGGTTTAAACTATTCCTGGCTCCACAAAGTCTGCTCTTCACTTTTTCCCTTAGAACTGCTCTATCTCTCAATTTAAATACCATATTCTCATTCTAAGGCCCTTCACTGGTCCAATTAAGTAATCCTACAAGTTAGCACTATTAAACCATAAGCACTACTTACTCTTATACTCTCCACGATTACCCTGTCCTCTATTGGTCCGTCTTAAATTCAGTTTCCCTATTAGTCTAGCATGTTCAAAGGTCAGTCAATGGTTTCCTCTCCAGTCCAGCTGGTGAATCTGGGAATTTTGAGGCAATGTTACAACTGTCTCATGTACACGGACAACCCTCTCCTCCTCCAAACAGGTTCAAATATATGTGAGAGATGCAACTATTTAGCCAAACTGGAGGCTGAGCTCTCTCATCTCAAAACTGGTGTAACCAGTCAGGAGGAGAAGGTAACCTCACACAACACAATTCCAGTATCACATAGTCCCACCACATCAGCGAACCAAACACATAAATACACAAAAACATACTCGGAGGCTCTAAATAAAAATCTAACTAAGCAACAGAGACCTCCAAAGCAGACATCCAAGCAAACGCTACCTCAAAACAAAACACACACAACACATAACCCACAAAGTCAGTGTGCCAAGCAGCCAGAGCCCTTAAGGCTGAATAACACACCTGATACTATTGTTATAGGTGACTCTATTGTCAGACACACTGATGTCCCACTCACCAGGCTGAATAAAGAGAAGGTCACGGTGAGCTGCCTGTCGGGTGCTAGGATCCAACACATAACGCAAGCACTCAGGTCACTCCAAAGCAAATACAAATATGACTCAGTCATTGTACATGCTGGTGTGAATGACCTGAGACGTACCTCCCTGGACTACATGAAAAGAGACATAGAGGAGCTCTCTGATCATGTAGCCCAGGCTGGTATGACCCTGACCTTGAGCAGCATCTTACCCTCACCTAGAATGATGCCACAGTACAAAGACAAAATGATCGATTTTAACAATTGGCTAAAATTTTGGTGTCATTCAAAGGGGATCCAGTGTCTGTCAGCCTGGGATGACATGCTCGACAAGCCACGTTGCTTCGCTAGGGACAGCTTGCACCTGTCACCACTGGGCTTTCAGATATTGGCAAAGGCTCTTGCCACCCCCATAGTGCCTTTTTTAGGCAAGGCTCAAAAGTCAAACCCACCCCCATAGACAGCACAAGGAACAAGAAACTAAGAGTAATGCTGCTAAATGCCAGAAGTCTTAACCTCAAGATGCACGCACTCGAAGCTCTCCTCAGTCTGGAGAACATCGATATCTGTGCAGTGACAGAAACCTGGTTCAAGGCTCCAGAGAGTACCCCAGCACTACCAGGCTATACCTCATATCATGCTTTTCGGCCCCAAAACCTGGACCGAACCACAAAAGGAGGGGGAGTTTCCATATTTATCAAGGATATCCACACCTTCAGGTATCGGTGACCATCCATGTGCAACTAACAGTGGGCAAGACTGCTTTTCAGTTTATAGCATCCTACAGACCACCCTCTCAAAGTCAGGAATCCCACTCGGCTTTCCTGAAAACATTGGAGAACATGAAGATCTCTCCGAACACCATTATATTGGGCGACTTCAACTACCCAAACATTAACTGGGAGCACTACTCAAGCCTCAGCACCTTAGCCCAAAGATTCCTGGAAATTATAAACTCAAATGCTATGGAACAACTAGTCACCACTCCCACAAGAGGGGACAACATACTAGACCTGATCATTACCAACATGGGGACTCTATGCTCCACACCAGAAGTATATCCCTCATTGGTAAGATCAGACCATAAATTAATTTCACTGGATGTCCACATCCCGACCCCACCTCCAGCCCAGAAAACCACAGTGAAAAACTTCTCAAAAGTGAACTTCTCACTTCTCAAAACTGAAGTGGAATCCTTCAAGGCCCCAGGGCCAGTGGAAACTACGGCCCAAACTGCAGAATCCTATATAAATGCATTTTACGGACATCTCCAGGAATGCATGGATCATGCTATCCCAAACAAAACCAAGACCCAATCATCCAAAGGCAGGCGTCCAGTCTGGTGGACCCCTGCCATAAATAAACTGTACAACAGAAGGAGGAAGCTACTACATGATAGAGCAAAATCCCTAATAGGGAAGGCATCTCTGATCAGTACTAGCAAAAAATGATGATCCCTCATAAAATCCTCCAAGACCAGCTTCGAGAGAAAAATTGCACAGGACACCAAAGACAATCATAAGGCTTTTTTCAGTTATGTTAGAAACCTGGGATGCAACTCCCAGACTTGTTCTGAGTTGATTCTAAATGACAAAAAATACACTGAACCCACAGACATCGCCAATATCCTGGCAGACAGGTTCAGTGCAACCCCCCCCACAAAAGAGCAAGTATCTATCCCGGCAGAGGGCTGCCTCCCAAACATCTCAGATGTTCAGGTGAAGGCTGCCCTCTCCAAAGCAAAAAACACTGCTTCCATGGGACCAGATGGCGTCCCAGGTTGTGTCCTACATGAACTACAAGAGGAACTAATCCTTCAAATAAAACAGCTATACAATCTCAGCCTCACTACAGGATATGTGCCCACAGAATGGCGTACAGCAGCAGTGGTCCCACTCCACAAAGGTGGAGCCTCTACGGACCCTGGAAACTATCGCCCCATAAGCCTGACTAGCTTAGTCTGCAAGGCTATGGAGAGGATCATCATGGAGCTCATAAACAAAGACATTGGGGACCTACAGACACTAGATCCTACCCAGTTCGGCTTTGTCAAGGGCAGATCCTGCCTTTTGAATGTGGTTGACTTCTTTGAAACAGTCACCAAAGCCATAGATGAAGGGAAGGTAGTCCACACAGCCTATCTGGACCTTGCAAAGGCATTTGACACAATACCCCACTCGGGCATCATAGATAAGCTATCCAGCTTAAATATAAACCCCTATGTCACAAGATGGGCCACAAACTGGCTCAAAGACAGAACCCACAGAGTGAGAGTTGCTGGAGCCATGTCAGACTCAAAACCGGTCACAAGTGGCATCCCACAGGGTTCTGTCCTGGGACCACTCTTGTTCGGTATATACTTTTCCGAGGTACAGGCAAACGTGGGAGGACTATGGCTCACCAAGTTCGCAGACGACTGCAAACTGGGCGCCATAATCAACTCTCCAGCTGACACAAACATCCTTCAAAAAGGTCTCACAGAGACAGATAACTGGTGCCAGTGCCATGGTTTAAAGCTAAATGCCAAAAAAATGTATAGTCATACCCTTTGGCAAAAACAATGTGCCCACAAATTACCACATAGGTGGAAAACCATTAAGTACAGAGAAAGTTATTAGGGACCTGGGGACCCAAGTTGATAGCAATCTCTCCTTTGAAAACCACATTGCCAAAGTGGTTAGAAAGACCTTCTACATAGCCCACCTCATCACGAAGGGTTTCACATCTAGATCAAGAGAGGTAATCGTGCCTTTATTCATCCCTCATCAGGCCCATCATAGAATACAATGCCCCTTTTGGGATGTACCTTACCCGACACCTGCAGCAATTAGAAAGACCCCAAAAGTATCTCACCAAGAGGATCAAGGGTCTCAAACAGATGCCATATGCTGCTCGGTTAAAAACTCCAGCTCTACTCAGTTGCATACTGCCTACTTCGAGGCGATCTATGCCTGACATACAAAGCTATGTCAAATCCAGAATTAATGGACATGCTCCACCTCAGTAAATCTAAATCCCTTAGAGCCACACGCTCGAGGGACTTGAACCTCAGCACAGAAATAAATAGAACTTGCTGGAGGGACAGGTTCATAACCCAGAGGCTCCCTTCGCTCTGGAATAGAATTCCAGTTCATGTGAGGCAGAGCACCTCACTGAATCTCTTCAAGAAGAATCTCGATAAGTGGATGGGGGATCGTAGGTTTGTCCCAGGGATTACTCGTGTCACTATTAGACAGAGGCACAGTAAACTAAACCTTAAAAAGGGCACAGTATACTCAAATCAAGGGGTGGCGTAAGCCATACAGAATCGGGCTAGGCTTATAATTGCCCCAGGGCAGATAGCCTAGTATGAACCTATGAACCTATATCTCTTCTCTATGTATGAAAATCAGCACTATCAAGGATTTTGTTACCCTAAATACCAAACCAGTACCCATTTTACAGCAAATACTGAAGGGCACCATATAATACTTCCTGCATCCTACCCCTTAGCTACTATAACATGTCAGCTGACTAACTCTAGGTACATCAGCTCAAAATCCAAACACTATCATAAAATAGTAAACAAATTCCTAAAACTCATTGTAAGCTTACACTATAACCTTATTATGGATGGAGACATCCACCCTAACCCGGGCCCATCAGCTCTTGACTACTCCACTTCTCACTTCAAAGGACTGTCAATAAATAGGTCCCCCAACTCCCTCCTGGCCTTTCATCTAAATATTAGAAGTATAAATAATAAGGTACATACCCTGCATTCCTTCTTAGCAACCCACTCTCCTGATATTCTGTGTCTAACTGAAACCTGGTTAAAACCAGCAACTTCAGATAATGAAGTTTTACTTCCAGTGTACAACATACTTAGACTGAACTGTGCTACCAGGAAGGGAGGTGTTGTAGCTGTACTCTTCAAATCAACTTGAACTGTTACTATAGAGCCCATACAACCTCCTCAGCTCAATAATGCAGAAATTCTTTCTACCAAATGTATTAATAATAACAAAAGTATCAATATTGTCTGCATTTATGTTCCTCCAGGGAATAATGCCAAAACCCCTGAAGATGTCCTCCAGTGGTTATCAAGTAACCACCCACAGGAAACCATAGTACTTGGTGATTTTAACATAGACTGGAACACCTGTTCCTCAGTATCTCCCACTACCCATATTAACCTATATGGGTTTGCATAGATAATATCCCCCCCACCAGGCTAGACAAATCTAATTGCAAGGTAAGTATATTAGACTGGATTCTTATCAATAGTCACCCCTAATTGTATACATCCGGGTCTCTCCCTGATGATCTCAGTGATCACTTTCTCACCTTTATACTTAAACACAAAACCAATAACCCCACCAGCCCACCTATAGAACAGTTAGAAATAATAAGAACTTTGACCCTATCATATTTCAAGAGGAACTTAAATCATGGAATTGGTCTCCCCTGAAAAACTTGCCCCTAGATGAAGCTGTCTCTTACTCTAGTAAAAAAATTCCTGGCCATCCTTGACTCCCATGCTCCTGCTCACACCATTAGGACTAAAACAAAAACTGTGCCTTGGCCCTCTAAAGAAACCAAATCAAGAATTTCACTTAGAAGTAAGGCATGGGCCATGTGGCATACCACTAAATCTCCTCAAGCTCAAAATAAATATCGGCAATTAAGGAATGAGTCTAAAACAGACATTTTACTAGATAAAAAATACTACCTTCATCTTCAGAATAGTAACGAAAAAAACCTCAAAAATTCTGGGAAGGTATAAATAAACTACCGCGCCCTGGTCAAACTACCACACCTACTCCTTCAGCCTCCACAGATAAACCAGCAGAGGATGTTGCTAATAACTTTAACAGTTTCTTCACTGAGACTATCCAGGCCCTAGCCAGTCAGCTATCTATGGGTTCCTCTAACTTATAGCTTCCCGTTCCCAGTACCCAGTACTCCTTCAGCCTCCTTCCAGTCTCTACATCTAGTATCTGTTCCCTAATCAAAAAACTAAAACCCACAACCCCATCTGCTGATCTTCTCCCTGCTAAGTATCTGCAAAATGTGACAAATACTATAGTGTATCCCATTTCCATTCTAATCAATCGTTGTATATCAGAAGCTACAGTCCCCTCTCTCTGAAAAACGTCCCATGTTATACCACTCCATAAAGGTGGTAGCTTAACTGAACTTTCCAATTATAGACCTATAGCTATCTTATCACCACTGGCTAAAATTATGGAAAAGTGCATTCATAAGCAGCTTCTGCTCTATCTAATCCAGAAACATCTACTAGCAAAATCTCAGCATGGCTTTAGGCCACATCATAGTACCACCACAACCCTTCTTTCCTTCTCTGGTGCTATCAGCCATAACAGAAACAATAACAAACCATCCTCTGCCCTTTTTTTTAGATCTCTTAAAGGCTTTCAATATGGTTAACCACTAACTACTTATTTCCACATTGAAAGCAATTTCCTTAGACAATCATTCTTTCCAATGGTTCCAATCATATCTTTGCGATAGACAACAAGTCGTCCTATGGCAGAATAAACTATCCAACCTCCTTCCCAACCCCCTTGGAGTCCCACCTGGATCTATTCTGGGACCTCTTTTGTTTTCCATTTTCATTAATGACCTCCATGTGGCCATTCCAAATGCTAGTTGCATTCAATATGCAGATGACTCTACTTTGATCTGCTCTGCCACCTCCCAACCAGTACTGCAGACACTAAGCCAAAATACATTTAATATAGTTGAAAACTGACTTTCTGACCATCATCTAATTTTAAATCCAGACAGAACAAAGCTTCTACTTTTCTCTCCTACTCAAAGATCCTCTGTATTACCCTTCTCCATTAAATCAAATCATGGTACTATCATTTCCCCTGATGTTTGCACAAAACTTCTAGGTGTCTTGGTTGATAACAATCTTAAATTTGACAAGCATGTCAACCAAACTATTAAAACCATCGATAAAAAACTTGGTACATTATATAGAATTAAATCTTTTCTTACCCCACCTGCTAGAATAGCCATGACCCATTCTCATCTACTCTCTACCCTTTTCTATGCCTCCCCTCTACTTACCAACTTAAACAAAATTGATCTTAATAAACTCTCTTCCTGTTATAACCACATAGCTAGATTTGCCACTGGTATGCCTTACAGAACACATCACTGTAAACACCTAAACTATTTTGGCTGGTTAAAGTTGCAAAGCCTGTTAAAGTACAATCAACTAATAATGGCTCATAAAGTACTTAACCAACCAGATAATATACCTGCTCTTAAAAATATTATCTACCTCCACTATAATTTTAGACCACTTTGCTCATCTAATAGATTGGTAGTCCAAACTGTTAAATCCAAAAACTCTGATGGTGACTCACTATTTGCCAGTTCTTGGAACTCTTCGCCAGATGACATTACTCTAGAGACCTCTCTAACACAATTTAAGAAAAGTCTCAAAGTGTATTTTAATACACATCGGCTATGTTCTTGGTCTAAACTTGACTAAATCTTTGGTAATACTTGTGTACTATTACTATTCAATCTGTTATTTTAAGTGTGCTATATCATAATTTTTTCAGATTGTATAACTCAAATGTCTCAACTGAGCCTGTAAACTTTTTTAAATGTGTATTTTTGTCATATTTGCTTTTGTAACTACCATTGGAGCTTTTCTCCCCAGGCCTCTGCTGAAAAGGGACATGTATCCATTTGGACTATCCCGGTCAACAAATGTAAAATAAATAAATAAAATAAATGTGTCTGTCTCGATCAATTTCTTAACTTTCAGGAGCATATTCAAAAACTTAGATCTAAAATTAACTACCTGATTTTCTGGGCATAGAAAATGTCTCAGTTCCTTTCATCACCAGCTAAAGCAGCCATTGGGAAAGACGTGTTGCTTACACAACATTAGTATCGCTTACCCTTGCCTGCCACATCCTCAAACAAAAACAAATTAAGACTATAGACCTAATCTAGTAAAATATGCCACTTCATTAACAGCTGCCATCACCCTGAACATCACTGCCTTACTTTATTAAGGCAAGGTGGCTCCCAATACAAGCCAGATTCAACCGACTTTTGGACTCCCAGTTAGTAAAATTAATCCACCAAGATAGCTCTTCTGTACTTGCAATGAAACTAATCACTGCCTCCTCTACAATCTCAGATGCCAGGTTACAGTAGGCCCTAATTTACAAAGCCCATCTACTAAACTAGATAGCCCTGATTAAAGTTTATCTGTACTTGATCCAAAAAGTGACAATGCATTCCTGATTATCTTGTACTAACTATAGTAAGTTCAGGCCCCAACTCAAAACAGTTACTGTTTGTTTGCGTCTTTCGGCTTTTTCCCGGTTAGGGGTTGCTACAGCAGAACTCCAGTCCGCTAATGATTGGTAGTTGATTTTTACGTGCAGAGTTACCAGCCCTGATGCACAACCTTCAACGAAGGTACGCCCATTCACGCATGTCTCCACGCAGAAGACACTCTAGCTGAGAATCGAACCGGACAGCGTCTTACTGTGAGGCGACAATGCTACCTTAAGCAATAAAAATGCAATCAGCAGAATATAGGATAGATTACTAAATCAATACTACTCTACACTAGGTTAATCTCCTTACACATCACCCCGTTTATATTGCCATTCTATTGGTTATCACTATGTTCTGCTACCTATAAATATCTACATAACTTTTCTTTCTCCTTGCCTTACTGTCACTTTATATTTTGTACTTTTTTCATTCCTCTGTCTTCTTGGACTCTGTATCTTTAGCATTATTTGTCCCCTATGATCTCCATGCCTAAAATCTTCTTCAAACTATTTTCTTACTTCTCTTCTGGTTCTACTTTTCCAAGTGTAAAATGTACACCTCAGCATAGTGTAAAATGTGTACATAGTTTCTAATTTACTTTGTAGCACCTTTGTGTTCCACTGTTGGTTGCAATTGTTGCATTTTGTTGCTATTACTTTGAATGTAACCTGGGCTGAGCCTGCAGTGGTCATGCTGTAGTCAATGCTCTTCCCCAACAACCAAAATGTAAATGCAAAAAAAAAAATAAATAAAATAAAAGCTATGTATATTAATAGAACGCAAATGAAAGGTCAACAAAAAGAACACAATTTCCAAGATAAGAATTTACACTAGGCATCAATCTATATCTTACCAAATAGGTAGGCAACTGGCTCACTGATAGAACCCACCTGGTCAAAACAGGGGAAGCCACCTTAAAAGTAGACCCATATTCAGTGGCATCATCATCCCCTTTGGGGAAAGCGATGTCTCCACAAATTATCATATTACTAAGAAAGTCCTAAGCACGCAGTCAGTCATGAGGGATTTGGTCACCCAGATTGGTAGCAACCTGACTTTTGACCACCATGTTGCTTCCATTGTACGGAAAGCTTTCTACATGGCCCACCTCATAAGTAAGGGTATCTCATTCAGGGACAAGGAGGTCATAACATCCCTGTATTCTTCCCTTATAAGCCCATTACTGAGTACAACATCCTATTCGACATGTACCTCACAAAGGACATGCAACAGATGGAGAGACCATAGAGGTTCCTCATCAGGAGAATCCAGGACCTCAAACATCTACCCTACACAGATAGGCTAAAAGTCTTGTGCCTCTACTCAGTTTCATACAGACTCCTTAGAGGTGACCTCTTTCTGGCATACAAGGTGATCTCAGACCCCACCTTGATGGGACTGCTGCATATCCGCAAGTCAAGTTCCACTTGAGTAACCCACATACACAGCCTCATCCTGGTCTGTGGCATTAATAGGACTTGTTGGCAGGACAGATTTGTGTCCCAGAGGCTCCCTCATCTGTGAATAGACTCACTCTCCACATCAAGCAGAGCACCTCTTTACCCCTTTTTAAACGTAACCTGGATAACTGGATGGAAAAAAGAAGATACATCCCTGAGATTCCACCCATGTCCCTGCTGGACAGGGGCATCAGATGCTGATTTGGCTATACATGGGCTAAACTCTTGGCTAGGCTTATAAGGGCCTCAGGGCCAATAGCCTAATAACTTCCTATGATCCTATGATCCAGTAACAAACTGAAAACATAAAACTGACTTCCTCACAATGTATACATATTGCTCAACCTTTTAACTCAGGAAATCTGGATAAAGGCTTAAATAATGGTGATAAAGGCCCAAAAAATTGGGACAGATTTTAAATACTTATAAATCTTATAAACTTAGAAAGTTGCAAGAATAATAGAGTTTGCATTAGCATACATGTTTCTGAAGGATATGAAGTCTGAAACTCAAACGTCTGTCATTATTTAGTGACTTCAGTTCTCAATGATTTGGTAGAAAACCACACATGTTATGAGGAGCAGACAAAAATATAAGGCATAATCTGGACATTTTGTGAAATGCTGAAGAATTAAAAGGTATAATTGCATAGTACACATTCTTGGACCAGATTAATAAAAAATACACATGCGTGGACACACACACACACACACACACACACACACACATATATACACCTTTTCTTTTTTCTTTTAATGTGAATTAACACAATAATGAAAAAAAACAAAATCCATTCCACAGTGTGCCTTTAAACTACACTGTGGTAATTGTTTAGAAATATCTTTGCTAGCACCTGGGTTCCATCAGGCCTGAATCCAAAAATCACAATTTAATCCAAATAGTCAAACATGGCAGAAAAGAACGTGCCAGAGTGAACTGGATAAATCATTGCTTTTTATGGTATAAAACTGCTTCATGGATTTGTTTCAGTAAACTTTTTTGTAATATATCAGAGCTATTAAAGTCATAGGAATGCACTCACATGGTTTAATTTAATTTTATATTTTCTAGTTACCTTTTAGGAGGAAAAGCTAATTTAATCACACACTTTTTTAAAACTTGTCATTTTTATGAAATTCATCAGACAGCTGTAATGTAAATGACATACATGTAAACATGTACCAGTAAAGCTGAAATGGATATACTGGAAGTTAAATCCTCATGCAGAAATAAAATAAAAGGTAATACTAGATTCTTTTGTTTTCACTGTGCAAACACAGCGACATGGTGTGGTGTGCTTGGTTTTATGCTTAGTGAAGGAAAATAAGTCTACATTATGTAAAGAATAGCAAAGCCACTATGTTATCAGAAAAAGATCCGCTTACTCTACTCAACACCTCATTTAATATTTGTTACTTATTTATTTATCATTTTTTTGTATTGTTTATTTATTTGTTTGTTGCTTGTTTATTCTTTGTTGACCAGGATAGTCTTACTAGGCCAATGTCCTGTTTTCAGGGGACACCTGAGGTACTGTTCATACAGACTATGGGAAGTTTAGTCAGGGCCACTGAGAATCCTTCCCTACTCTTTTTTATGAGTATCTTGGAACCTCAGTTTAACATCTCATCTGATGGAAAACACACTCAAGAGTGCAGCACCCCCCCTCCCATGCTGCACTGCAGTGACCGTTTTGAAAAAATGATACATCTACCTGGTTTTGGAGCAGAGCCCACAGCTTCTGATCTTTCAGCAACAAAGACAAGTATCCTACCTGTGAAGCCACTGATACTATATATGCCTTCCAAAAGACAATGAATATTCTTCCTCAAATGCACAAAACTGCACTCAGAATATTGCAAATGGACAATTGCCTAAAACTAGTCATTTGTGTATGCGACTGTGCGCGGGTGGGGGGGTGGGGGGGTGGGGGGCAAGCTCCCTGCAATTCCAATATGATGGTCACACACTTACAACTCCTTCTTCTGGCTTTTCCCTGTTAGGAGTCGCCACAGCAGACCACTTGTCCACTCATGATTGGCAGTGGAGTTTTACAGTGTCGAGTTGCCAGCCCGGCACCCAACCTTCCACAGAAGGCACACATGTGGACACACTCATGCCTAGGGCCAATTTAGAGTGTCCAATCCACCTACAGCATGTCTTTGGGATGTGGGAGGAAACCAGAGCACCCGGAGGAAACCCACACGACCATAGGGAGGAAATGCAGACTCTGCACAGAAGGCACTCCAGCCGAGGATTGAACCAGAGAACCTCTTGCTGTGAGGCGACAACGCTAACCGCTGAACCACCATGGCCACCAACTCCTTCTACTTAATAAAATTACCCTGCCAATGTTGCCATTTTGGTTTGGGAGAAGAAATATTCACTATTTTTTGCACAAACATTAAGCAGTCATGCTACAAAGACAAAATGACTGTGCGTTACTTTAGATACCAACTGACATTTTTTGTTAGATTTTGTAAAAATAACTTTTTTCCATGCATCCATGAAGTGCAGTCTAGTCATCTTTGCTATAGATCTGTCTGTCTTTCACTGAGAAGCACTTTTTGTGTGATAAGAACATTCCGATTTTCTCTTTACTGGAAGTAGTTTGGTTCTCCTACACATTTTATGCTAAAATACATCACTTTATTAACTGTTCCTAAAATCCCAAACCCGTCCCTATGACCCATCCCTATGACCCGTCCCTATGACCCATCCCTATGACCCGTCCCTATGACCCGTCCCTATGACCCATCCCTATGACCCATCCCTATGACCCGTCCCTATGACCCATCCCTATGACCCATCCCTATGACCCGTCCCTGTGACCCATCCCTATGACCCGTCCCTATGACCCATCCCTATGACCCATCCCTATGACCCGTCCCTAGGACCCATACCTATAACCCGTCCCTTTGACCCATCCCTATGACCCATCCCTATGACCCGTCCCTATGACCCGTCCCTATGACCCATCCCTATGACCCAACCCTATGACCCGTCCCTATGACCCATCCCTATGACCCGTCCCTATGACCCGTCCCTATGACCCATCCCTATGACCTGTCCCTATGACCCATCCCTATTACCCGTTCCTATGACCCATCCCTATGACCCATCCCTATGACCCGTCCCTATGACCCATCCCTATGACCATGCTATAAGTAACTCTTTTCCCCCTTTTCTAAGTAAGATCCTGGAAAAAAATGTTTCAAACCAACTTTTAAAGTGTTTTAGACGGTAAAAACAAGGTTTCAGAACTGTCTATTCCATTATGTCTACAATATGACTACTTACTAACTACATTCTAAAAGGAACAGATAAACAAAAACATTGGGGGGCCATATTTGCAGTTCATTTTATGAAACATGCACGTCCTATATAGACTCATCAGACTGATGGATTTTCTAATGTATTCTGCAACTTTGCAACCTACCTCAATATCAGAGCAATGCCTATTAAGTAACCAATTGCTACTACCCACAGGGAGTCTTACTTGTGGTATGTCCCTGTAATCCATATTTGACCCCTTTTATTCTCAGTTTATCATAAATTCAATACCCAATATCCTACCCAACATTAAATTACTTATGTTTGCTGATGCTAAGTCTTTGTTCAGTAATCTCAGTCTAAAGTCACACCAAATCTCATTGAACTGTCAAGACTGGTCCACATCAAAATGTTTGCTTCTTAATACACTCTTTAGAACTCATCTTAAGCTCAGTACCAGTTCTTAGGAAGCTTTGAGGTTCTACTGGCTCCAATAAGATTGTTCTTCATCTATGATTAGTCTTTCAGTATCATATTTATATGGGAACATACAAAATAAATAGCAGTGTAAATATGGTTATCATTATTAAGAAGAATGACCGATCGTTACACACTTGACACTGGGGTGCTAGACTTCTACACACTTGACACTGGGGTGCTATTACAGAAAGGTACATTTCTCCCCTTTGTTGAGTCTGGCTTACCGCTTCATATCCACTCATGCAGAGAGAGAAATGTGAAACACTGAATGACTACTAAGAGAGAATCGCAAAATTACCTACGGTTAAAAAAAAGCGCTATATCAGTAAACCCCAACTACAAAACCAAGACTGAGTGTTGCCATAGTAGTGGTACTGTTAGGAAAATAGTTTTTAGTAATGTAGTGTATAGGGTTAGGGTGACGGACAGGATAGGGTTATAGTTACAGTTAGGGTTAGCACACGGATAAGGTGGGCAGTACCCCAACAATATCATCCACAGATTAATTTTAGTATCTTCTAGAACAGCATGGCACCAGTTAGTTCTATATATATGATGATGAAACATGAAAGCTTCCCTGTTGTCTAGCAGAAGTCTTTGACTACATAACATCTCTCTCTCTCTCTCTCTCTCTCTCTCTCTGTCTCTCCCGTTTTTCTGTAGAAATAATCATGCATGTTTACTGAAAAGTCTGTATTTACGCAAACTCACAAGCAAGATTGTGAAACTATTTCTGCTGTGAGGTCTTGTGAGAGCTTAGGGGAGTTCAGTTCAGATATTTCTTTACCTTAGCTTGTTTCTTTGATAAAGCTTCACTTCCCTAGGTAAATATTGTCATGTTCCTGGATAAATATTGTTAGGAGTAGTTTATAACAAGATGTTGCCTGACTTCCTGAGTTACACAGCTAAACACATAGCAAAAGCAATGTTAGTCTACATTCTGTTGTCTTTATTCTCAAGTTACAGCACACTGCCAAGATCATGAGCTGTGGTATCTAACAATAGTTTTAGGACATTAGCAAAAATACTACAAGTGCATCATACAGACTCTCTTCTTCATATTTCTTTTTCTTCTGCTTTTTGTCTTTTATTGCTCCCTCTCTGCTATCATTCCACACCACCTTCTTTCATTTGATCTTTAACTTTAGTTAGAAAAGGAAAGTTAACATGGTTTGGAAAGTTAAAATATTCATTAAAGAAACAGCGATACTGAGAGTAACATAGCAGTAGATGTATCAAAGCTATAATTCTGTTTTTTTCTTTTTTAGAGGGACTGTTATCTATTAATGCAACCCACGTAAATATAACTTTAACTATGCAGAATTTCAAACTAAAAAGTTAAACATGTACTGCCTTGATTACAGCAAAATGAAGACCTTTGTCATATTTTGGAAAAATCATGATACCATGCATTTTCAAAGGAGGATGAGAATTTTACAACACTTAATAAACCAGTCTCCTAATATGCAAAATACTGTACACACACACACACACACACACACACACACACACACACACAAAACTGTCTGTCCTTAGTTTTTTATAATATTTCTCATTTGCTCCATTTCTCACTTAGGGGTTCATTTGGATAGCCTTTTTCCAACGTGTTCTTAACTTCTAGAACTGTCTACTTTCTGTTCTTGTCATCTACCTATAATTTTGCCCTTAAGCAGAGACATTGTTAGCTATTCTGGTGTCTGGTGCTGCCAACCTTAAATTGAAGAAAGGAGCAAAAAAAAAAAAAAAAAAAAACTCTGTTTGCCTTTTAAACTGTAGCAAACTGCTTGCTACAATGCAGCAAACAGCCACTACAGCTTATTCCACACACAGAGTGCTAAAGCACTTCAGTTCTGACCCCAAATGCAATACTGTTATTCAGATTTGAATGCTAGAAGTGAACACTGCTGAGGATGGATTGGCATTTGTTAATCTTCCCCTCTGCATTTTTCATCCCACCCTAGCCACACTGCTGCCCTCAAATACTTGACTAAGTGTTGTACTTCTCTTCCCTACTATGCCCCCTGAATATAGGCAGCACACACAAGGGATCTTTTCTATAGTCTGATGACAAATGCACTAGGGTTCATTTATTTGAACCAGACTTGTCAAAAGGAGGGTTGCTGTCCTTACCTCTAAGTTGTGGCAATCCAAAGACAGTACTATACTACAAGGCAATGCAGAGATCAAAGCCTTCTACATAGTAGGAATGTTCACTGCAACTATCATCGCACTTTATTACTGTGTATTTCACATACTCTGAAGACACTCAACCCAACACAGCTGTATCAATACTAAAAGACTTGATTCTGCCTTGTATATCACAATCGCTTGTAACTATTACAGTGTTATTAAATTGTATGCTCTACTTATGCATTTTAGACACAGGCAAATTTTGCACCAAACTATTTGTGCTTGCTGCCCAAATTTTCTTTACATGTTTTTTCAAAGTAATAAGAGGATATAATATACAGAACAGAAATATATTTATATATATATATTTATATATATATATATATATATATATATATATATATAGCAATCTTGGAGTGAGAATATTAAAGTAGGGGGTGCAGGGGGGCTCTTTTTTTTAACTCACTTTAGCGAAAGTGCTTTTTCGGTAAAAGCACTTTCGTTAGTGTGTTTGGTGAAGTTGGATTTGGACTGTTGAAGTTTCGTTCAGCAGTCCTAGATCCATATAAATATATATTTGTTATTTTTTGTTTGTTCCAGAGTATGGGAAGTCTCTGGGACAGGAATCTATCCCTCCAGCATGTTCTGTTTATCATGGTGACAAGGTTTAGGTCCCTAGAGCATGTAACGCGGAGGGATTGGGATTTCTTTAAGTGGAGCATGTCCAACAGCTCTGGGTTTGGCATAGCTTTGTATATTAGGCAGAGATTGCCTCTGAGTAGGCGATATGCGACAGAGTAAAGCTGGAGTTTTTGGAGACGGTCTGCATAGGGCATCTGTTTGAGGCCAGTAATCCTCTTTGTGAGGTATTTCTGCAGCCTTTCCAGTTGTTGTAGATGTCTTGTGAGGTACATACCAAAAGGGGCGTTGTACTCTATAATGGGTCTAATGAGTGATGAGTAGAGGGGAACAATGACCTCTTTTTTTCTGGATGAGAAACCTTTTGTGATGAGGTGTGCCATGTAGAAGGATTTCCTGACCACTGTGGCGATTGTGATTATCAAAGGAGAGTCTACTGTCCACCTGTGTCCCAAGGACTCTTATAACACTTTCAGTGTTAAGTAGACTACCGCCTATGTGGTAGCTCATGGGTACAGAGTTTTTACCAATGGGGATGACAATGCACTTTTTGGCATCTAGCTTAAGGCCATGGCTTTGACACCAGGCATCTGTCTCAGTGAGGCCCTTTTGTGGGATGTCCACATCGTTAGGAGTTTCGATTATGGATCCTAGTTTGCAGTCATCTGCGAACTTAGTTAGCCAGAGTCCCTTAGTGTTGGCCAGTACTTCAGAGAAGTAGATGCCAAACAAGAGTGGTCCCAGGACTGAACCCTGAGGTACTCCACTTGTCACTTGTCTGGAGATGGATTTGGAGTCGGCTACTTTTACAGTATGGGTTCTGTCAGTAAGCCAGTTGGCAACCCATCGAGTGATGTAGGGATTTATGCCCAGCTTAGTAATTTTATCTATGATTCCAGAGTGAGGGATGGTATCAAAGGCCTTGGGCGAGGTCCAGATAGGCTGTGTGCACCACCTTACCCTCATCCACAGCTCTTGAGACTGATTCAAAGAAGTCAATCAGGTTCAGGAGACAAGATTGGCCCTTCACAAACCCAAACTGGGTGGGGTCCAGTGTTTGAAGGTTGCCAATGTCTTTGTTTATAAGTTCCATGATAATGCGTTCCATGCCCTTGCAGATCAGGCTCATCAGACTGATGGGATGGTAATTCCCAGGATCCAAGGTGGATCCCCCCTTGTGGAGTGGGATAAGTTTAGGTGTGTGCCACTCAGTTTGTACAAAGCCTGAGGTGAGGCTATGATTAGACATAACACTTAGGCGAGGTGCCAGTTAATTTTGTAGTTCATGTAGTACACAGCCCAGGATGTCATCTGGTCCTATGGATGCTGTATTCTTAGCTTTGGAGAGTGCGGTTTCTACTAGTGTGGCTGTGATTACTGGAATTTGGCAATCTTTTGGTATTGAGATGGGCCCTTTACGGGGTGAGAGGGGGGTGAATTTGGCACTAAATCGATCTGCCAGAATATTGGCAATATCCTTGGAATCAGTATATTTAATGCCATTCGGTTGTAGCTCAGAGCATGCTAGGTAAAGAATATTTTACTATCTAGTTGGGTTGGTAGCAGTCTGATCCACATGATTTTATTTGCTAGATCCAAAAATTTCTGAACACATCCAGTATGGACGTTAATTACTCCAGTTTATTTAGGAATGGTTAAAGTATCCTAAAATGATGGAGTTATTTATGAGGAGTTCATCCAGTATGTTTAGGAGCTTTACATGAACTTCTGATGGTTGTGGAAGCATCTTATAAAAAGAGATATACCGATAGTTTTGTTTAATGTGATTTAGAGATCAGTCACTTTCATTTCTGAGTCTCTGGGAATCTTTATATAGGTGATTTGGTCTCTAACAAATGTGAATATTCCACCATAGTTGCCTTCATGTCTGAAGTCATGGTAGGTGCAAAATCCAGGCATGGAGGAAGTACTTTCTTGATATTTAAACCAGATTACAATGATTACACATACCTGGATGTCTTTCAGATTCCAGAGTGGTTCACGGTCGGGCAGTTTGTTGTTAAGATTTCTGGCACTAAGCAGACTTACCTTACATTAATTTAACTCTTTGTACATATTGATACGGTGGTTATGTTGGAATGTTTATTAGCTGGACCCTGCCTAAAAAAAGGCACTATGGGAGCAGCAAGGGGTTAAGACAGTATGCAGAAGTTTAAACAAGAAGTGTAGACTCTCCTTTGTAATGCAAGAAAGACTGCCAATCATCCTGTTCCAGGCTGACCTGTACTGGATCCCCATAGAATGACACCAGTTATTTAGCCAGTTATTGAAACAAATCATCTTATCTTTGTTTGTAGGCATTGTTCTTGAAGAAGGAAGGATTCCACTCATTTCCAGAATCTCGCTTGCATTTGTGACATGCATTAAGACCTCTGACATGTTCTGAATCTCCTTCAGTCTTCTCACCCCATGCCATTCACCCCCACATGTACCATTACTATATCATAATTATATCTGTCTAGTACAAGGATTTTAAAAGCCCTTGAGATGTCTGAGATCTAGGTGCCCTAGAAGATAACTCACTGTTACCCTGTCTTTGCCCACCCTAGTGGGTGGGGAATTAGCATTCCTCGTTATCGAGTCAATGATAAATAAAATATTTTTTTTCATGGAGTGGGCATGTGAATTGGATGTGAGATCATTGCTCTCATGGTAACTCACATATGAAACAATAAAAACATTAATTAGACCCTTGCAAGCCTCCTGATTTACCAATAACTCAAGTATGAGTTGCAACATATCTCCATGAATTTCAAAATAATTTTGCTGACAGGCAACAGGCAGACAGAACTCATATAATTAAGTAGACAGTAAAACAAAACAGAAGCATAGCCATCCAGTGGAGTGAACATTGGCTCAAGGTGCTGGTCACTGTTGATGTGTCACCCCAACTCCACGTCCAGCATGGGATTGGGAGGGTGGCCTAATGGTTAAGGTTGTTGCCTTACAAACACAAAGTGCAGGGTTTGAGTCTCACAAGGGATAACTGGCTAGGCTTAAAATGGCTCGCAAGGGCAGTTAGCTTAGTACTAATCTATGAACCTATGAACCTATGATGCCAATGCAGATAGATACTAGTGCAACCTTAAATAGTAGGCTTAACTTATGATGCTGTTTTATAGTCGTCGTCCTTCTCATATATGCTTAAGTTCTCTATACCGTTGTTCCGTTATTTATTACCCATGCTGCCCTGCACCCTACCACACATACCCAATCTTCTTTATTGGTTGTTGTGGGAATACATGTTTCAGAGCTGTAGACAGGGTGAGATGAAAGGAATGGCTGCAGGGGCTGCAACCTGCACAGTGCAAAAGATACTAATCAGCCCCACACGTCTGTGGTGTTGGCCAACTGAGTGCAAGTGTAATGCTGGATATGAAATTGTAGCATCTCATATAAATGCTTCACTCTGAGTGTGTGTGCATGTGTCAGGAAATATAGTCCAGTTTTTTTTTTTTTTTGGCCCTCAAGCTTTTCTTTTTAACTTGGTTGATGGATACTGATTGGGAAAATTACCTGGGTACCAGCTGACCTAGCTACAAAACTGACAAGTTTGATAGCAGGCTCATGTTTGAACTGTGTGGTCATACCTCTCAATTATCATGAGATTTCACAGAATGTCTAGATTTTTGTCTCATATTTTGGTCTGTTCCTCATAAAATTTGTGGCTTTCTGACAAGTCATTGATGACTGAAGTCACTAGATGATGACAGTCATTTCAGTTTCAGACTTCACATCCTGCAGAAAATGCAAGATAATGCAAACCCTGTTATTATATAAATTTCCTAAGTTTACAAAAGCAATATTTCTAATTTGTTCCAGGTTTTGGACCTTTATAACCCACCCTCATTATTTTAGCTTTGTCCAGATATCTTGCTCTGAGAGGTTGAGGGATATGTGGGTCATGTGATGATGTGAGATATTGCCAGCTATGCCAGGAGAAGTAGGGCAGTGGATGTGTAACATATGCTAGAATAGCTAGCTGCAGTTTTGTAAAGAATTATATGTCATTTGTATATCAAAAAGATTTGCACAGGGGCTTGTGATGAAACTTTATTTGTATAGTTGCTAGTGTTAAAAATGCATCAACAGTGAGTCCTGCTTGACAGAAAAGAAATATACCTGTATGTCAGACTGTATTGTAACTATTGAAATGACTATATTGCAACAGAGGATACTGGACGAGGAGAGGTTAATCTCAGTCCAGCTAACTTTGAAAAATAGTCTGAAATTAAATTACCTGGTTTAGGCCATACAAAGTATATCTCAGAATTCTTATTGCAGCCAGAGACAAAATGTATGTGAAAACCAGGACTATGAATCCTACTCTATTGTCCTTAGGGGTGAACTAATTGCTACCCTGGAAGGGTGGAAGTTTTTGAAATGATTTTATAGTTTCCAGATGTTATAACACATCTTAGCAAAGCTCTATGTGTCCATATGATAGCACATATGTGCAAGATTCTGTTTCAGTTTTTAGTAAAGGGGGTAGTGTGGGAACCAGAAGTCAGATGACCAGATGTATGTGAAGTCATTCTGTAATCCAGTACTGAAATTATGTTTTAATACTAGATGAGGCAGATGTCTCAGGGCAGTCTGGTTTTGAAACCTGCAAAAAAGGCTCACTTACCCACTTCATCTTGCCTTGCTTTAGTAAGTAACTAGGGAATAGTAATTCTTTAGATCAGTCAGGAAAATGTAGTGAAATTAGTTAAGTACTGCTTTTCTGTGTCTGTGTGAATCTACCCGTCTGTGTTATTTGTAATATTTTCTCTGATTGGAACTCTGGTATTTATTGTAAACAGATATTTAGTATTTTCATGTTTTTTTTTTTTTGTTATTTATTATTAAATATATTTAAACTTTTCATTGTGGCTGGTCTTTTAGAGAATATTTTAACTTTTGCAAATACTTATATTTATTTGGTAACACTGAGACCAATTCTGAAGGCCTTGCTGCATTGGTCAAATACTACCATTTGTATTATTTATTTATTTATTTACATTTGTTGACCGGGAGTGTCTGACTGGATGTAGGTACATTTTCAGCGGAGGCCCGGGGAGAAAAACTCCACAGTTAAAATATACAGACATTAGTTACATTGGATTTACATAGTAATTAACAATTTGATTAACATAGCAAGTAACAATTACAAACATAGTTACAGATGAAGAACATAGTACATCAGTAGACAACTAGAATCTTTATCATCTGCGAAGTACATAACAGACATTAACAATTGTTACAATAAGAAGTTCCTGCTGTATAATAAGTAGTAGGCTTATGAGCATCCGAGCTTGCTATAATCAAGGTAGTTAGTGGGGTGGAAAGAAAGGTAGTGGGTGGGTGGATGGGGTGGGTGATATTAGAGTGGGAGTTGCAAGGGCATAGTCAGCATGTTTTTAGGTGCACTTTTAGTAAAGTTTTGAAGTGGGTGCATGATGGTACGGAGGTAATTGTGGGTGAGAGGGAGTTCCATAATTTGGCTATGGCGCAAGAGAATAGTGCTTCACCAGCAGAGTTATTGGCTTTAGTGATCTGCAAGTGATTTTTGTTGCTGGATCTTAGTGGTCTGGTGGCGCGATAGGGTTGGAGTAGATTCTGGAGGGATGGGACATTTTAGTGGATGGTTTACTAGTTTGCGGGCGAGTGTGAGTTGATACCATTGAAGGAGGTGAGGGAGTTCAAGCCAGCCCAGTTCAGCAAGTGAGAGACAATGGTGACTATGGTAGGATGCCCCTGTGGTGAATTTGGCGATTTTGTTGTAGCAGGTCTCTAGCTTGTTTAGATTGCATTGCCTTAGATTGGTATATATTGGAGAGGTATAAAGTAGGGTGGAGATAAGGTGGGAAATTGCTTCTGAAATCTTTGCTGCTTTGGTGAGAAGTTGCTTATTTCTGTATAACACTCCTAGTTTTTTGTGGACTTTTTTTATGGTCATGGATATGTGAATGTCAAATTTTAGTTTATTGTCTATTTCTACTCCTAACAATTTGGTGTGTTCTGTTGGGTGTATGGTGGTGTTGTCTTTTGCTGTGATGTTAAAGTGAGAGTTGTTTTGAGTATGTTTGGTGGGTTGGAAGATGAGTAGTTTAGTTTTGTTTGGGTTGAGTATTATTTATTTATTTATTTCCAGTTTGATGACCAGAAAGGTCCACTGGGCTCAAAGAGCCTGTTTTCAGTGGAGGCCCGGGGAGAAAAGCTCTATAGTACAAAGTATAAACTACATAATTCAGACTACATAGTACAAAGTAAAAGCTAGATAATTCAAAGTTAACAAAATACAATACACAGTAGCAAAAAGGTGCAGTAACAACTTGTAAGTATTAAATAGCAAACTAAGAACAATTAAACTGCAACATATATGCAATATATAATACATATTTACATGTTTGTAGGTTGAGAACAGTAGTATAGAGTAGAATGTGTTCATTGGTTAGAAATGTCAGGTAGTGATCTGAAAGTAGTTATCAAGGGATCGATCCCTGGTAAGTAAGGAAAAAATGTGTGATAAAGTGATCATGAGTTAAGGAAGTTAGGTAGGTAGAGAGCAGTTGCACTTCCAACTATGGGAGAGGTAGGAATGGAGCTGGGTTTTGAAGTGTTCAAAGTTTTCAGAGATTCTTAGAGATGGAGGGAGAGAGTTCCATTTTTTGGCTAAGGTAAAGGATAGAAGTAGCTGCCCAGTGCGACGATTTGGTTTATACATGGAGATTAGGTTTTGGTAGGTAATTGGGCATCGGATAACCAAGTTTCAACAGAGGAAAAGGCTTTCTGTGTGACTTTTTGCGGTTTGGGTTGGGACTGGGCTGAGAAGATGATGGTCGAGTCATTAGTATATTGTATGAGTGTGCCATGTTTGGTGGCGGAGGCTAGATTATTGGTGAAAATAGAGAAGAGTAGGGGTCCAAGGATTGATCCTTGGGGAACCCCTATAGAGACAGGTAGTTGGGGAGATATGTCATTCTGACATACAATGGATTGTTGGCGGTCAGACAGGTAACTCTGAAACCAGTTGATGACTGATTGAGAGAAGGATAGGTTATTGAGGACAGAGATGAGTTGTTTGTGTGGGACCATGTCAAATGCTTTAGATAGGTCTAGGAAAGTAGCAGAGGAGAGATAGCCATTGTTTTTATGCTGAAGGATAGTGTTAGTAAAGGAGAGTAAGGCAGTGGTGGTGCTATGGCTTGATCGGAAACCATGCTGAGTATTGGAAAGGAGGTTGTTAGTAAGGAGGTAGTCTGAGACCTGAGAGTGAATGCATCTCTCTAGTATTTTGGAGAGTGGAGAAAGAATAGCTATGGGGTGGTAATTGGTTAGTTCGGTGGAGGGGAATTATATGTGATACTTTCCATAGTGTGGGAACATAACTTTCTGACAGAGATCGGTTAATCAAGATGGATACTGGGTAGGTCAGAGCATCAGCTGTGATTTATAGGTATTCACTTGGGAGGTTGTCTGCTGCTAATTTGGTGGTCTTAAGTTTAGATAAGAGTTTTTTTATGTTGGAGGTAGGTACAGGAGAAAAAGAGAAGGCAGTGGGGAGATTACTAGTTGAAGGTGTGGGTTGGAGGGGAGGGGGGTCGTGTTGTTTAGTTAGTGATAGTATGGTTTGTGTGAAGTGTGTGTTGAATGAGGTAGCAATATTTTTGGAGGAGTGAGGGATGTTAGGAGGAGGGGTACTGACTTTACCTGGGTGGAGGATGGAGTTTATGGTGGACCAGAATTGTTTGGGGTTGTGTTGGGAGGAGTCTAGGGCAGACTGGTAGTATTGGAATTAGTCCTGTTTTCTTAGATTTTTGACTCTATTGCGTAGTTCTAGGAATTTCTGTTCAGTTGAGGGGTTTTTGGTTTTGAGCCATTGCTCCCAGGCTTTATCTTAGTGGTTTTCTGTAGCCATGGGGAGGGTTGTGCTTTGGTTCTGGAAAGTCTTATAGGGGCATGGTAATTAAGGATGCTCAGGAAGGTAGTATTAAAAAATTCAACTGCATCATCAAGACTGAGGTACTTTAGAGGATGCCAGTTCCATTCTTTGAGGGATGAGATGAATGTGAGTGGGTTAAAGTTTAGTTTTTTACGTATCTGACAGTAGATGACAGGTTTAGCTTGGTATAGGTATTTTTTGAGTAGGAATGTTGGGGAGTGATCACTGAGGCTATCTGATAAGCAGCCTGTTATATATAACTGGGGGCTTTTACTGACTAGTATCCAATCCAAGGTAGTGTGCTTGTTGGAGTTATTTATCCTGGTTGGTGACTGGACTACTTGGGTGAAGCCATGAATGTTTACATGATGGGTTGGATCAGGTTGCCAGAACAGGATTGCCTGTCAATATTGAAATGACCTAAAATTATAGTTTCTTGGGGGAGATGGTGGGTAGACCAGCTGAGGAGGTTTTCTAGTGGAGGGATGTTTTGGCCAGGTGGGAGTAGCATCCAGTTATGTTGATGGTTTTATTTTGGTTTATTTTGAGGTTGGTATATATTATTTCTTCATTGCCTATTTGTGGAGCTGATGATTTTAAGATCTGGATGTTTAGATGCTGCTTAAATATTATAGCTACACCACCTCCTTTCTTGTTTAGCCGGTCAACTCTTAGTATGCCATAACCGGTAGAGAGGATTTGCTCACTGGTAATGTGAGGTTTTAGCCAGGTTTCTGTCAGGATGACTATATCTGGGAAGTACAAGTCTATGGTGGCATGGAGTTCATGGGCTTTGTTGGTTATACTTCTAATATTTAGGCTTAGCAGAAGGAAGTCACTTGGCTTTCTGTTGGCTGTGATTTGGGAGAAGTTGTGGTTTCTAGTCTGATCATTAGGACTGGGGTTGGAGATGGTACAGCCAGGGTTGGGGTGGATGTCTCCACTTAGGGCTAGTTTTGATATGCATGAGGTTATTAGTTTTCTCAGTATTAGCATTAGTATTAATTTTACTAAGTATATTTGGATACCCTGGTAAGAACCTTTGAGTAGCTGGCTTTGGAGTGTTCTGGTGGCAATATCTACCTTATAGTCTGGACAGAGGGGGAATAGCTGGTAAATCTGTGCCAGCCTTTCCCAGGTTGTGTGTGTGTGTGTGTGTGTGTGTGTGTGTGTGTGTGTGTGTGTGTGCGCGCGTGTGTGTGTGTGTGTGTGTGTGAAAATGAAATTTCAAAGAGTGTGTGTGCAAGCTACTTGGAGCAAGGACACACACAGAGAGTGTGGTGAAAGACCTGGCTTGGAGCAATCGGCTGAGGACTCAACTCTACAGCTGTGTCAGTGGGGGACTCTTATTTGGGGACTGGTGAGAGAGAGAGAGGGAAACCCAGCCCCAGGACCGGAGTGTGTTTCCTGTGTGCCCTTAAGGGAAACTGCGCTTGGTGCAGAGAGTTGCATCTGAAAATACTGTGTGTGTCCATTTTTATTCCAGGTGAATGTCCCTCACCGGTGTCCATGGTGAGGACTTGAGACTCCTTGATTACTGACCCAGAAGAGGGACATCACAGGTAGTATAAAGTCAGTACTTTGGTCACATATAGAAATGCTGTAAAATGTGTCCATCTTATATGCTTTTTATGTCCAGCTGTGACAACTGTAAGATTTTGTCAGCACCTAAATATATTTATTTTGAGTGTGACTGCCATTGTCCCAAATGAGTACTTTAAGTATGTTACTGCACAGCTATTATATAACCATTTCTAGTGGCAAAGAAAGATAAAAACCCTGACTGTGGCCCAGACAATCCAAGACTGATTAGTAACTTGGGTAACTGATGGGCCAGGCAGGGGAGAATAGGTAGGGCCATCTGGGTGGTGGACAATGGGGCAGAGCCAGCTGCAGAATGCACCAATCCAGTACTCTTGGAGGAAGGTATAGGATGTGCTGAGTTGTAGTCCTCATATTAGAATTGCAGGTGCACCCAGTAGTGTAATAAGTGAGGGGTAAAGGGGCAATTGCTCCAGGTGAAAGTGCAGGGAAGCATGATTGAGATGCTATCTAAAAACTTTTTTGTTTTTTTTGCTCTTCATTTGAAGTGTTGGGGAATTGGACACAAGTTTGTGGGATAGGCACAAGGCAGGACACTAGCTGAGACAGCTACACCTGTACATGCACTCACATGAGGAAGGCATTGTGACACATGCAGCAATGTGATTTACTCATCTTATTCACCCATGGGAGTTAGGGCCATCATAAATGGCCTCATAGCCGGGATGGCAGTAATGACATAAAGCAACCCTCATGGCTGTCTGAATTATGAATTATTATGGGAAAGCACTTAATATACATGTAAATCTTGTTTGTTTTGGTTTTAAGTGGGTTTACCAAATAAAACAGTTGCTGCTCATGACCTTTTGCCTTCAATTTGTTTTGGTTTTGGAGCCTCTCAGATTTTGTGTTTTGCCTGAATTATGCTCCCAAAGGGGTCCCCTGCCATGAATAAACAACTGGGCTCAAGTTCAGTTGGGGAGACTTGATGGATAGTAGGTGTGAGAGTGGGGAAACCACATTAAAAAAAGAATATCGGTCTTCTCTTTTCTAGCCATCAGTAAAGTGTTCTCACTTCTCCTTTGCCATGTTGCCTCCACTGGTACTTCTTCACAGATTCATCTAGAATAACGAAGAGAAGTGTGCAATGCTCTACAGTTGTATATGCTAACATTTTTTTACACCAAATATTCACAAAAATAAACTGATTTTTTTTAATTGTCAGAAACAAACCAACAGCAGTCAGACTGTAATTTCCCCATCTGTGCAGGTTGCTTAAGAGGTGACTAGAATTTAATTCTGTAAATTCTGGTTCACAAATTTATATTGTAACTGTTGGCTTCAGCTGCCTTTCATACACATGTAGCGTTTATTTGTAGAGACATCGTGAATGCTTTGAACATCTGCTGTCCACTGAAAACATAGTCAAAGCAATATGCAGTATTTCAAATGGTTTCATTTGAGTCTCAGGTGAACCAGTTTCTTGTCTTTTGAATGTAAAACAGCAAAGCACATATGGCAGTATTTGACAGAAAACATGCAGAGAAGAGAAACTGAAGTGTCTTTCACTATGGGGGCAGGGAGACAGCTACTCTTTTAGAATTTTAAATTTAATTAGATGTCAGGGTGCATACGGGGTATGATACGGACTAAAAAAAACAATATTGCATGACTGCTACTGTTCCTGCATTGATTGTCCAAATAAAAAAGAGTTAATAGCTTTAATTCCTTTCAAGACAACCCCTACACCCATCTTTTCAAAAGCACTAAAATTCATTACAAAAATAAGGACATTTTTAAATAGGTTTTTCAGTTAAAAAAGCCTACAGTAAAGTTAACATCTGTTTCTAAAGAGGATCAGATGATTTCCCTTTTCTCAGCAGGGATACATACTTCTTAGACTAAGGCTTACAAAAGGGCATCTCAAAAGCATCCTTCCCACTCAGCTATGGCTTGTCCTGGGAAAATCAAACAGGTGGTTTCAGAAAAGCCAGCAATCTGTTGAGCCAGCAGTGGGAAGGTCTTGAGGTTGTGCTGTTTCTCAAAAGCATCTTGGGCTCCCTTGGACTGCACTGGAGTACAAGACTAATAGCTTCATTATCATGTGAATTCTGGGAAAGTAAGGCATATCCCAGTAACACCAGCCTTGTCCATATGGCACTCGCTTAGCATCGAGGTGGCTTCTGAAGGAGGATCATGGTTGCTCTCTTGAGAGCAAAGGGCACCCCAGCAGCTATTGATAGCTGAGGCTCTGTGCAAACTATAGCCTGTGTGACTGGGGACTTAACAACAACTCCTGTGATCACAGTGCCAGACCACACAGAACAGCTTTCTTGTCTCTTTATGCTGTCAAGTTTATTTAATGCATACTCAGAAGCAGAGGAAGGCTGATTTTGAAGTTAATTTGATGTTTAATTACTCACATCCAGCAATTCATGTTTTTTTCTGTCTTGCTGGCATCTGCAGTGCACTTGGAAATGCAAAATATATGTTATTTCTTTTTCTTTCTTACTTTTTTTGGGAAGGAAACAGTGCAATGAAGCATCTCTCTTTCCCAAATCAAAATAGTTTAAATAACTTCACAAAAAAATCTCTTTCCACATTAACTCTGATGCTGTGTACCAAAAGTTTATTTTCAAAGGCTTAATCTTAATTTTCCTTCCATATACATTATTAGCTGCAACTCCAGACTGGCTATCTTTTATTCCTTTTTTCATAAGAAGATAGCTAAAGCATTTTCTTTCATGCCTTTTTCTGTTCATTATTTGTACTGCCTGCATAGTAATTACAGCAGTGCACACAGCGTTTTCACTCCTCTGTCTTATGGTAACCATAGCCACCAGATGTGGCAATTCCTACAAAGGTCACAGTATACCCTGAGGCATTTGCAGTAGTTTTTACTTTGAAGGTTTGTGCATGGTCCAAGTGTGTACTGATGCTTATTAGTACAAACACACATACTGATGCATGCTTAGACATGTGCACGACATGTGTAATGATGCATGCTGGCACACATGCATGGTACACATGTACTGATGTATAAGTAAACTCACGCATATGGAAGCACACTGGGACACACATGAGACTCGGATGCAAACTGGGACGCTCACATGCACATCACTTGTATTACTGTATACTGTGCACATAAGCATGGCATGTGTACTAATGCATAATGGGCCATGCATGTACTGTAGCACACTGGCACATATGCATATCACAAGTACCACTGATGCATAACAGAATACACATTCATATACTTACATGTGCCAAGATGCATGAATAACATGTAGGTGTGTACTAATGCAAACTGGGATACCCGTGACACAAATGCATGCAATGATGCATACCAGGGAACACTTATATGTGCAGATGCATACTAGGGCACACATGCATGACACATGTAATGATTCATAATGAGGTACAAGTGCATTCACATACATGGATGTTGCACTGATGTGCACGTCTTTATTGCATCTTTAATTTGATAATTCGTAATGGGGTACAATAAACCAGAGTCAGTGTTACCTGAGTGACAGCTTTCTAATAATCCCCACTGCACAGCAGATGTCAGTCCCAGATTGATGACGGTGTAATGAGAGACATATTCCAGCACTCACTGGTCCTTGTTTGATGTCCATGGTGGCATAAACTACCAGCTCAAACAGCACCTAACCCAGTCCTGGTCATGCTCATGTTCAGCACCAGAATGAGATCTCTAGTGAAAGTACAAATTTCTTATTGCTTATTACTAACTTTTTGCCCTTCTTTACTTGAATCATTATACCCCTATCAACCTTCCCTCAGGCACTTGAATTAATACATTCCTTTTCACCCGCCTCTTAACCAACACTTCTCATCTTGATCTTTTTCTAACTGCCCCACCCACTGCTCTTCCCCTCTCATGCGTCCCCTGCATACCTAATTTATAAACCTTCTAGATACACCAGTTTGGAACAGGCAGCCTAAACAGAGCTAACCCCATACTATGCTGTCTCAGTCATATGTTATTACCACTATCATTGTATACATTACTAATATTTCCCCTTCCCTCCTATGTGATTTTATAACTTACTTCATTATATCTCTTGAACGTTTTACAAAGCCATGCAATACTAAAATCTCCATTCCTGCATAATTTTAGAGCTTAACTTCCTTATGTGTCTTGAACTCCTTGCAAACCTAATAATGTTTTTCTTCCTGCAGTATCAATTTATTTGCTTCCTGCAAGATTTTACAACTGGAACAACTGTATAGACTTACAACTGTTGATGTAAATACTTTACTGTATATACCTGTCTTGTAATTATATTTGTTTTTTCATGAGAAATGTAACTGTTGTTTTTCTGAGAGCTGTTTGAAATTCACTTGTTAATATTTATGTGATGGCGTTTTCTCCTGGGGCCTCCACTGAAAATAGGCTGTGCCCAGTTGGACTTTCCTAGTCACCAAAGAGAAATAAATAAGTAAATAAACACTGTATAGTAATAATTCATCTCTGTATTATACCATTATAGTAAGACATACAAGTCTCATGTCATAGCCTTACAGGAAACACAACAGTCTTGTCTTTGGGTGATACTCTTACAGCAAGGCACCCTGGGTAGTAATGTTATATCCCAGGCTGATGCCCTTACATTGTGCCACAGTGGGCTGCAATCAGTGTTTTCTGTGATATACCTTTGTAGTAAGGGTACCTAGTACAGAAGTAATTAGTTCTTGGTATAAGGAATACTATTATAATAAGATGTTCTGTGTGGCAGGCACAGGGTGATAACCTTACAATTAGACAAACTATACAATTCCTGGGTGATGCTGTTCACCTGGAACACAATATACACCAATTACTAGTAGTCACTGGATTATATCCTTATAATGTCATATTCTCCCTAGGCCTCTGCTGAAAAGAGGATTAGTTAAACCTAGTTGGACTTCTCCTGTAAACAAAGACAAAATAAATAAATAAAATGACACACCCTCTACACAATCATTGGTCCCCAGATGATGGCCTTCTGGTGATATGCATTACAGAGGTGTCACTGAGGGACATTGTTATACAATGAGGCACATTGTACTGCAGTCATTGGTATCAGAGCTGTTCCTTTAGTAAGATATGCTGCAATCAGTCTCTGATATTAGAATGTGATTTCCTAGGAGAAATGTACCCTGTACAGCAGTCATTGATTGACCCATGAGTTGTACCCTTGTATGAAGACATACTGTATAGCAGTCACTGGTTAATGGGCTGTACCCTTATATTGCGATATACTACACAGCAGTCCTTGGTCACTATGTGATGTCCGGATCTACTTTACTTATCCTAAAACTCATTTGACTGACACCCATTTGACCGACATCCAATTGCCCTAAATTTCATTTGACCTAAAACTCATTTGACTGACTCCCATTTCAACAACAGCTTTCAATGTTACCCAGAGACTCCCTACACTATGGAACAGAATCCCAGTCCATGTGAGGCAGAGCCCCTCACTAACTCTGTTCAAGAGAAATCTTGACGAGTGTATGGGAGATCGTAGGTTTACCCCGGGAATCATCTCTGTATCACTGCTGGACAGAGGCACAGCAAACTAATGGGTATAGTATTCTCATCCTAAGGGGTGGTGAAAGCCACACACACTCTGACTAGGCTTATAAATGCCCTAGGGCAGATAGCCTAGTATGAACCTATGAACCTATGAATTTCAACCTACCAAATCTTAAACCATAGACAAGCACACTTAGAACACCAATAACTAATCCTTTTCAGAACTTAAAAACTACTTACTAACCCTCTTAACAGAAATGGGACAATGTACAACCAAACTAGGTGGGGGGGGCTACACCCTCCAATCCCCACCCCCTCTAATTATATATACTAACTCCAGGATCGCACTACAGTGGGGAAAAGGGCATATACCTTTAACTTGCCTTACAGTACTCTATACACTGCCAATACTGCTGGGAACATTCACCAAATTACTTTAGATACTTCCCATAAAAATGTAAATAGAAAAACCCACATTTAGAAACACTACAACACTACTTTCTACATGACTGTCAGAATCGTAACAGTCAGCACTGTAAGTCACAAGCAAGTCACAGGTGAAGGAAAACCCATAACAAGTGTATGTCTTAAATGTCGGTGAAATGGGAGTCAGTCAAATGAGTTTTCGGTCAACTGGGTGTCGGTCAAATGGGTGTCAGTCAAATGGGTTTTAGGTCAAGTGAAGTAGACCCGTCATGTCCATATATTCCAGGGCATACACAGTACAGCAGTCCTTTCAATGAAACATTAAACCGAGGTCCCATCTACTTCAGTTGGTAGTATCTCAGGTGGATGTAAAAGATCCCACAGCACCTATAAAAAGGAATAACAGATGTTACCTGATGCCCTGGCTAAATTTCCCCTAATAGTATAAATTCCACCTCAGGTCTTCCCTGAAAACAGTCCACTAGCCTATAGGGACTAATCCAGTCAACAAACAATAGAAAGGTAGGTGGGTAGACAGCTAGATAGATAGATAGATAGATAGATAGATAGATAGATAGATAAAAATCACTCCTTGTGACTTCCTGCTTTGATGACTGAAATCTATCCTTATCTCATTGCTGTATAAAAAATTAAGGTTCATAACAAAAAGAAACAGTGCTTTATGACCGAACAGTTTTGTGAAGATGTATATTATATTATTAGATTTAGGGAAATCTTCCATCTTTGCAGAACTTGTGGAAACCAGAAGACATAGAATCTCTTCCCAAGGTGGTAACAAAGAACTGTATTTATAATAAATGACTGTTTTAAAAGAATTTACTTTCTGTAATGTTATTCTCTGCTGTTTGGCTACGAATGAGCTCTTCGTAATAATACGTGGATGTAAGTTGCTAACTTTGACACAAGATTCTCAATCTATGGTTCTAGCAAATTCTTTTATTTATTAAAAATAAATTGTGGTGTGATGGCATGAAAACATTTTTTTAATATGACTTTAAAGTTAAAACTAAATTGTTTTCTTTAACGCAGAAATGAGCAGCAAAAAGTAAAATTAAAATCACAAATTATTATATATATTAATATTTTTCTATTAATGAAGCTTTATATAGCTTCAAATTGGTTAGACCCATCTAAAACTTCATGGCAGAACTTTAGAGTTCTAGCAACAAAACATATATTGGCTCATAAATTACTATTAAACCCACAAAATAAAAATGTTAATAATCCAAAAATTTGGGAACAGATTTTTAATATTATACTAGCATAGTATTTTCATCTTGGAAATATTAATAATTATTTATGCGTGTGGAGAGAATTTAGTAATCAACTGTCTATTACTTGCATTTATTCTTATGCTTTTTTATATTTAACTGTATTACATGGAAGCATTCTTGTAAATATTGTATATAGAGTGTGGTTATTAGTTATATTAGTTAATGCTTGATTTGTAAATATATGTTATTTTTGTTCTTACTTGTGTTTGAAAATAATATAACAATAAAGATTTATTATGGAAAAAAAAAATTAAAATTGATTTATCAGCAGAATTTAATAGATTTGGTGAAATTCCCACAGATTCTGGTTTTGGGGGGTATCCACTTTCATTTTAATATGAAATTCTTTCATTCTTTGAAACTTTCTGTTTTTGTTACTTTCCATTCCTTGAGAAGAGAATGCATGCCGTTGCTTAAGGCATCGTGGTTTGTTGCCATGGCATCCATTCTGATATCACAGAGCCTGAGAATGAATGTTTTGAAAGCTGACAGCTGGAGCAAGGATGTTGCAAGAAGTAAAAAGTCAGTTTTTGTATGCAAATGTCATTAGTTAAGCACCTCTACATGGCAGTAATGCATATCATGTATTCCACGATGACATTTGCCTGGGAATCTGTACTGTGATAATAAAACACAGCAATGAATCACTAATTTGTAAGGCTGAAAATCAAACCTATCTCAGAAAATGAGGGTATGAGTTTAAATACATAAATAAAGACACACACACACACACACACACACACACACACACACACACACACACACACATGCATTACTCAATTTGTTCTCTAGTTACTAATTCAGGTTGCCTGTGCCTGTCCAAAACATTATCTGGTCAATTAAATTTAAAATAAATATACTATTTTTGAACATTAGTGTACGTGGGACTTGAATCTACATTTACTACAAATAAAAAGCAATGCCCATAGCAGTTAATACAAAAATCAATACCCGATAATTCAGACTCAGGAAATCATCTTTGTGTTTACTGTTAAAAAAAAAGTTTTGCCATCATAATTAATCAAAAATTACAAAGTGTACAGTCTCAACAGCCATTAGTAATGGGACTATTAGAATGCAAAGTTGTGTTAAAGAATGGATCAAAAGAAGGGACCTAACCTGTTCCTGAGGCTCATTAAAAGCTCTGTCATGCTGTTAACAAGTGAGAAGCCTTCATTAACCTTTTGAAAAGGTTTAGAAACATATTTTCCCACACCTGCTTACTGGTTTATAAACTTCATTTTTTCATTTTCCCCCCTTTTCTCTTTTTTTATTTGTGTTTCTAAGCCAACTGACCCTCTTCCAGATGGTGGTAATGATTCTAAAGGGCATATGTGTGTATATGTGTGTGTGTTAGGGTGGGGGGATTTTCTCAGGCTTCAGTCTACAAGGACATTTTATTTTCCTTCAGATGTTCAGCTCCTTCAAATGCAAATGGAAAAGTTTCTCTGTCTCTCTTAGCATGACAAAGCTGGGAAAAGGATGAGAGCCAAACTTTCCCTTTGTGGATGCCGTGAAAGAATCTGGAGGGCCACAATATCTGCAGCCAGTTGTGTTCAACTCTTTTGAATAGCTTAGAAAAGGAAACAGTTACTAAGCAGAGGGTAGCTTTCAATTAAGGCATGCAACAGAGGTGACTCAGTTAATTGATTAACCCATTCTAAGTCCTATCCATGGGATTAGAAAGCACTCAAAATAACAGATGGTTTTCTTGAAGCTGTTAGTAGCAGATTTCTGCTGAATGTGCAATAAGAGTGGGAGGCAGAATGTCAAAACTGTATTTCTATCAAGATGACCCACTTTCTAGAACAAATCCGAAACACCTCTCATCTGGCAGTAGTACTAGGACACAAGTCACAATCCACTGCACACCCAATATCTACGTGGGGAAATTTCTACATTTGTGTGGTCATTGTACTAGAAAGGTTACATTGGTATTGCTGATGCCATGAAATAAAAAATGTACTGTGTAGAGTTGCCAAAAGTTAAACTGACATGCATTTAGTGAAAATCTGTATATCAGATAAACTGGCAATAATTTGTTATTGACATTTTTTATTCATTCATTCATTCATTCATTTGGTTTACTATCATTTAATTGAAGTGGACTCAGTCAAATCTACTTCACACGAAACCCGAACCTCAAACATTGGCAATGTCAAACTCCGATATTGCCGAAGTACAAATTTCGCCCCTATCTTGACCAGTGTTAAAGCTCATTCCTAGGTCGCATTCAACATGTATTACGGCAATTCTGGAGTTTGGCAATGTGTGTTTTCACAGATGTCGGTCGATCATATGACCATTCGGCCAAGTCTGTTTCAATTAAATGATAGTAAATCCATTCATTCTCCAGTACCCATGTTATCCAGTTCAATGTCATGAGGCTCATAATATATTTTAGCACTCAGTAGGCAAAAGGCAGAGAAACTAGCACTTAATAGGATGCCAGCCTAATTCCATCACACATACGTACACATGTGCTTCTGTGGATCACTAGTGATATCTGCATTGCTTACTGTACTTATTTCCTTGTTTCACTTGAAAGAAAGTTACTGTTTGTCGTTTTTGCATTTAGTTACTTGTATCACATTGCACTCAAGTTACCTGGCACTTGCTCACTAAAGCAATTATATAAGTCAGCACTAAAAATTAAAAGCACTACACCCTCACTCCCCACTGGCCCTTGTTTTCAATTAAGGGTTTCCCAATATTATTCTAGCATGTCCAAAGGTCAGTTGTCAATCTCCTCTCCGGTCCAGCTGGTGAATCTGGGAATCTTGAGGCAATGTTATAACTGCCTCATGTACACAGACAACCCTCTCCTCCTCCCACATAACACAAATACTTGCGAGAGATGCAGCTATTTAGCCAAACTGGAGGCTGAGCTCTCTCAACTCAGGACTGGCAAGACCAGACAGGAGGAGAAGGCAACTACACACACCACAAAACCAGCCTCACATAATGCTACCACTCCACTGAATCAAACACATAAACACACAAAGACATACTCGGAGGCTCTGAGTAAAAATTTACCTAAACAGCAGAGGCCTCCAAAGCAGACACCCAAACAACTGCTACCTCAAGACACCCCACAAGCAACACATAAACCACAAAAGCAGTGTGCAAAGCAGTCACAGCCCTTAAGGCCAAATACAACACCAAACATACTTGTCATAGGTGACTCCATAGTCAGACACACTGACGTCCCACTCACCAGGCTGAACAAGGAGAGGGTCACAGTCAGCTGCCTATCGGGCGCTAGAATCCGCCACATAACACAAGCACTCGGGTCACTCCACAGCAAGTACAAATATGACACAGTCATTGTCCATGCTGGTGTGAACGACCTGAGACGTACCTCCCTGGACTGCATGAAAAGAGACATAGAGGAGCTCTCTGATTATGTAGCCCAGGCAGGTATGACCCTAACCCTGAGCAGTATCCTTCCTTCACCAAGAATGATGCCACAATATAGAGACAAGATGATCAGCTTTAACAATTGGCTTAATGTCTGGTGTCATTCAAAGGGGATCCAGTGTCTGTCTGCCTGGGATGACATGCTTGACAAGCCACGCTGCCGCAAGGGACAGCTTGCACCTGTCACCCTGGGATTCCGGATATTGGCTAAGGCTCTTGCCACCCCATAGTGCCTTTTTAGGCAAGGCTCAAATTCTAAACCTACCACCCTAGAAAACAAAAATGGGAAGAAATTGAGGGTAATGCTGCTCAATGCCAGAAGTCTAAATCTCAAAATGCACGCACTCGAGGCCCTTCTCAGTATGGAGAACATCGATGTCTGTGCTGTAACTGAAACCTGGTTCAAGGCTCCTGAGAGCACCCGGCACTATTAGGTTTTACCTCATATCATGCGTTCCGGCCCCAAAACCCGGACCACTCCACAAAAGGAGGGGTGTATCCATATTCATAAAGGATACTCACACCTCCAGGTTGGTGGCAACGCATGAAGCTTGAAACCATCCAGGTGCAACTAACAATAGGCAAAACTGCTCTACAAATTGTAGCATGCTACAGGCCACCCTCTCAAACTCAGGAACCCCACACAGCCTTCCTGAAGACACTGGAGGGTATAAATGTATCTCCAAACACCATCATATTGGGTGACTTCAACTACCGAATATAGACTGGGAACATTACTCAAGCCCTAACTTTCTAGCCCAACGGTTCCTGGAGTTCATAAATTCAAATGCCATGGAACAGCTAGTCACTGTTCCCACGAGAGGAGAAAATATACTAGATCTCATTGTCACAAACATGGGGACAAAATGCTCCACACGGAAGTATATCCCTCATTGGTGAGATCTGATCATAAACTAATCTCACTGGAAATCCACATCCCGCCCCACCCCAAACAAAAAGACCATAGTGAAGAACTTCTCTAAAGCAAACTTCACACTACTCAAGACTGGTGTGGTATCCTTCAAGGCCCCTGAGTCAGAGGAAACCACAACCCAAGCTATGGAAGCCCTTACAAATGCCTTCTATGAACACCTCCAGGACTGCATGGATCAGGCAATCCCAAATAAAACCAAGACTCTTTCCACAAAGGGCAAGCGTCCAGTCTGGTGGACCCCAGCCATTAACAAACTTTACAATAAGAGGAGAAAGCTATTACATGATAGAACAAAATCCATAAAAGGGAAGTCACCCTGATCATTATTAGTAAAAAATACGAGCACTCATAAAATCAACTAAGGCCAATTTTGAGAGAAAAATTGCCATGGATTCAAAGGACAATCATAAGGCCTTTTTCAGCTATGTTAGGAACCTGGGTGGAAACTCACAGATATGCTCAGAATTAGTCCAAAATGATACAAAAATCACTGAACCCACAGACATTGCCAACATACTGGCAGACAGGTTCAGTGCAAACTTCACCCCTCTCCCCTAAAGGAGAGATAACTATCCCAGCCGAGTGTAGCCTCCCGGACATCTCAAATGCGCAGGTGAAAGCTGCTCTCTCTAAAGCTAAAAACACAGCATCAATGGGACCGGATGGTGTCCCCGGCTGTGTGCTACACGAGCTAAATGAGGAATTAAACCCGCACATAAGGCAGCTGTTTAATCTCAGCCTTACCACAGGATACGTGCCCAAGGAGTGGCGTGACGGCAACTGTGGTCCCACTCCACAAAGGTGGCGCCTCACGGACCCTGGTAATTACCGCCCATAAGCTTAACAAGTCTAGTCTGCAAAGCTATGGAGAGGATCATAATGGAGCTCATAAACAAAGATATAGGGGACTTGCAGACATTGGACCCGACCCAGTTTGGCTTTGTCAAGGGAAGATCATGCCTTTTGAACTTGGTCGACTTCTTGAAATAGTCACCAAGGCCATTGATGAGGAAAGGCAGTCCATACAGCCTACCTTGACCTTGCAAAGGCTTCGACACAATACCCCACTCGGGTATTGTAGAAAAACTTACCAGCTTAAATGTAAACCCATATGTCACAAGATGGGTTGCAAACTGGCTTAAGGACAGAACCCACAGGGTTAGAGTTGCTGGCGCTGTGTCAGACTCCAAGCCGGTCACAAGTGGTGTCCCACAGGGCTCGGTCCTTGGCCCCCTATTGTTTGGCATCTACTTCTCAGAAGTACAGGCCAACATGGGAGGACTTTGGCTGACAAAGTTTGCAGATGACTGCAAACTGGGCGCCATAGTGGAAAGTGCATCGGACACTGATATCCTTCAGAAGGGACTCACGGAAACAGATAGCTGGTGCCAGAGCCATGGCCTGAAGTTAAACGCCAAAAATGTATAGTCATACCCTTCGGGAAAAACAAGGTAACCCCAAGCTACCATATAGGTGGCAATCCACTAAGCACAGAAGAGGTTATCAGGGACCTGGGGACCCAGGTTGACAGTGGCCTTTCTTTTGACACTCACATTGCTAAAGTGGTTAGAAAGACCTTCTACATTGCCCACCTGATCATGAAGGGATTCACATCCAGATCTAGTGAGGTCATTGTTCCCTGTACTCTTCACTTATCAGACCAATGATCGAGTGCAATGCCCCATTCGGGATGTATCTCACCCGACATCTGCAGCAATTGGAGAGACCCCAAAAGTTCCTCACCAAAAGGATAAAGGGACTCGAAATCTGTCATATGCTGCCAGATTGAAGAAACTCCAGCTCTATTCAGTCGCATACCGTCTGCTCAGAGGTGACATGTGCCTGACATACAAGGCCATGTCCAACCCGGAATTAATGGACATGCTCCACCTCAAAAATCCAAATCCACCAAAACCACTAGAGCAAGCGACTTAAACCTTAGCACGGATATAAATAGGACGTGCTGGAGGGATAGATTTATCACTCAGAGACTCCCTATGCTGTGGAATAAAATCCCGGTCCATGTGAGGCAGAGCACCTCGCTGACTCTGTTCAAGAGAAATCTAGACCTGTGGATGGGAGATCGTAGGTTTACCCCGGGAATCATCTCTGGGTCACTGCTGGACAGAGGCACAACAAACTAATGGGCACAGTATTTTTTCATATAAGGGGTGGCGTAAGCCACAATAATTTGGGCTAGGCTTATAAATGCCTTAGGGCAGATAGCCTAGTATAAACCTATGAACCTATGAACCTATGTACATATACACCTACAAGAAGTTTGGTGACTGCCATTTCACTTACACATATGTTTGGGATGAAAATAGAAACCAGAACATGTAGCTAACAAAAAAAAAGTACTGAAACAGGAGATGCATGCACACTCACCAAAGAAGACATCTTGGCTGAGAAATCAACTGGAGAACCAAGCGTGTAAGACAGCATCATTAGTCGTTCAATTGAGAGAGATAATATGAGTAAATATATTGCATTTCTTGTTGTATTCAAGTCTACTTAACCTATGTCCATGATGTGCTGTAGTTATTGCCTTACAGGGCAGGTAGTTTTAATGTTTCATCAGGTATTTGGATTATTAATTATATTTCTTTCATTCTGGTAGTTAATTTCATGGTTTTTAGTGTTTTCTTAATAGCGTTTTCACCCTTTCCTGCATTAAAAAGATTATTCTTCTCCGTTCCCAGGCTCAAAAACAATCCCTCTCCCACCCTCAAACAAATTAGCTCAAAACAGCATGTTTACTGTTTCTCTAATGATTACTGCCCAGGTGTCTCTGCAGCATAGCTCTCAACCTCTAGGCATAAAAAATCTGGACAGAGCCAAAAATAAGGACAGTTTTTAAATATTGCTCTTATAAACTTAGAAAGTTGCAAGAATAAAAGATTTTGTGTTACCACACATTTTCTGAAGGCTATGAAGTCTGAAACTCAAATGCCTGACATTATTTAGTGAATTCAATCTTCACTGATTTGCCACAAAAATCCAGAAAACCACAAATTTTATAAGGAACAAACCAAAAATATAAGGCAAAAATCTGGACATTCTATAAAAATCTGAAGAGTTGAGAGGCATACAGTCTGAGACGAACAACAACCTGAACACCAAAAGCTGAATGACTGCAAAAATATGTGTTCTAGTAAATGGCCATAGTTTAGGGTTTTGTTAAACAAAGAAATTGTCTAGGACACAATTTCCAGTATGTTTAATGTAAATGGTGTTTGGTTGGCTCATTATGCTGTAACATTTGCCACTAAAATTTGCATAACTGGGTTAAAGTTTTAAAAAAATACCTTTGAATATCCCAAACAGACAAAGTGTTTCACATGCAAAACCTCCACCATCCAAATACTTGTCATAGAATAGCAACTTATGTTGGCTGATCTTTTAATCTAAACATGTAGTTTAAGATTTTGAAAGTATAAATTAGAATGCTTTAAAAATAACAAAAGATTAAAACACCTTTAAGTTTTAGTTACAGCTAAGATAACCTTTTTGCAGAAAGGACTTCTGTAGATTGCTCACTCAGCTGAACCTGTCCAGCAGTGTGAATAAAATTTGTGCAGGTGCCTCAGCTGATGGATCCACCCTTTGGGTGAGACTGAGCCCAATACCCAATACCAACTACCCTTCCTGGATATAATTTAATTTAAAGTAGTCTGTCGAATTAAATACAATTAGCATTTAAAGTCATGTACAGTTTCCTCTATAGGACAGATGTATTACTTTAGCTTTTTCACTACTTTCTCCCAGCACTTATCAAATCCTCCCCAATACTCAAACCCTAATTCCTGTTTTAATATATTACCACATACCAGTCATCCAAAAGTATCTATTGTATATATGTGTGTGTTTTTTAATTTTCCACACGCGTAACTATTCACTTTTTAAAGTGTTTGTGCCTTTGCTATCCATTATATTTGCAATGTTTTATGTTCCTTCTCTTTGTTTCTCAAAGGATATTCCTCTTTCCTCGAATTTGTGTTACCTTGGAGATAGTATATTTAATTTCCCATGGTGTGGGGGAGTATTTTGTTTTACTTTTTCTAATTACAAATGTAAAAACACAAAACCAAAAACAAACCATGAAAAAACAAAACAAAACAGGTGGAACCAACAAATGACTTTATTGAATAAGATAAGCACTTTCGTCCAATAAATGTAGACTTCATCAGATAAAAACACAGTACAATGAACGCTATTTAAATGTCCCACCTACCACATGACCAAAATCAGGAAGAATAAATTTAAAGAAACCCAATGAAAAAATAAAATTAAATATTTATATATAATCACACAAAAACAATAATAAAATAATATAATAGAATGTAAAAAATATGAAAAAATAATTACTACCCATCATAAAATTTCATTTTTAGCAAACTAGAATTACTAACTAAATCATTAAGTTGTGCGGGAACTGTGGCATTCAAAAATGTTTGCCACCAAAGTTCCCTTTGTTCCAACAAAACAGATCATGGAACACCCCTTGCTTGGATTCACATGTACCTTTTCTAATATAGAAAATAAAAAGATATGATTGGTGCATTGAAGCTGGTGTTTATACAGGACATTATTATTTTTATGCCTCTTCATATCGTAAATACGGTCATAAATCTTTTGCTTGAGTTTTCTGTTTTGCCAATTTAGAAAGCTGGGCATTGCTGACATAAAGCAATATAAGCAACAGCCTGAGTATTGTAATTGTACAGGTCTTTAATTATAAATTCCTTACCAAGGACAGAGACCTTGTCACTATTTTATTTTATTATTTATTTTACATTTGTTGACCGGGCTAGTCTAGCTGGATATATGTCCATTTTCAGTACAGGCCCGGGGAGAAAAGCTCCAGTATTTATTACAAGGTTTATAAAGAAGTAGCAAACCAAATATTATTGTAAGGTGTTTTTTTTTTTTTTTTTTGTTTGTGTGAGCAAATACTACATAATACAATGTATAGACTGAAATCATACATAGTAATTACAATGAAATTAACTTTGGTGTATCGACATTGACCACACACCCCACATTTATCCATCTTACCAATGGTCCCAGGAGATGCAGATGAAATACCATCAAAAAAACTCTTAAAACTTAGCTCTCATTTGTAAACAATTTTGGGGCAGGCACGCAATTTATCAATTAAATCCCTATCATACGAAAAAAGTTCTGAATTCTATAACAAGACTGATTTGCATTTGCAATTACTTGAAATTACTTTTTTCAATGATTTTATTGAAGATTAATGGTAATTGCTGATGAGTTTGTTTGATGTTTTCTTTTTCTGTCATACTCTCCTTCAATGGTTCATTATAAATTCATGTCACTTTGCATTTTTCAACCACTCTGTTGTCGACACACTTCACACTTCCATCAACACAACAGATGTTTTACTGTTGGGTTGCAGAAATATAGGTTCATAGGTTCATAGGTAGGTACTAAGCAATTGGCCCTAGGGCCTATATAAGCCTAGCCAAAAAATGTACCCTGGCTTTCGCCACCCAAGAAAATTTTTTTCCTGTATCCCTGTCAAGCAAAACCACAGAAGTGATCCCTGGGGTGAATTTCCCATTTCCCATCCAATCATCAAGATTTTTCTTGAAGAGTGCTAATGAGGAGCTCTGTTTGACATAGATAGGTAGTCTGCTCCAGAGTATGGGAAGTCTCTGGGACAGGAATCTATCCCTCCAGCATGTTCTGTTTATTGTGGTGACAAGGTTTAGGTCCCTAGAGTGTGTGGCTCAGAGGGATTGGGATGTCTTTTCCTCAGGGATTGTGAGAACTTGGAGTTGAAATAAATTAGCAAGTGGTGTGGGGAGTGCAGGGGGCAGCTCCCTTGCAAAAAACATATTTTTGAAAATTACATGCTCTGGGATTATACCTTGGAAAACATGCATTGGTGTGTCAGTGTTTTTTGTCAACATTAACATGTTGATGTTTGTGTGGTTCATAGGTTCATAGGTAAGTACTAGGCTATCGGCCCTAGGGCCTATATAAGCCTAGCCAAAAAGGTACCCTGGATTTCGCCACCCAAGAGCATTATTTTCCTGTGCCCCTGTCGAGCAGAGCCAAAGAGTTGATCCCTGGGGTGAATTTCCTATTTCCCGTCCAATCATCAAGATTTTTCTTGAAGAGTGCTAATGAGGAGCTTTGTTTGCTATAGATAGGTAGTTTGTTCCAGAGTATGGGAAGTCTCTGGGACAGGAATCTATCCCTCCAGCATGTTCTGTTTATTGTGATGACAATGTTTAGGTCCCTATAGCATGTAGCTCGGAGTGATTGGGATTTCTTTAAGTGGAGCATGTCCAACAGCTCTGGGTTTGACATAGCTTTGTATGTTAGGCAGAGATCACCTCTGAGCAGGCGATATGTGAAGGAGTAAAGTTGAAGTTTTTTGAGACGGTCTGCGTAGGGCAACTGTTTAAGGCTGGTAATCCTCTTTGTGAGGTATTTCTGTGGCCTTTCCAGTTGTTGTAGATGTCTTGTGAGGTACATACCAAAAGGGGCATTGAACTCTATAATAGGTCTAATGAGTGACGAGTAGAGGGGAACAATAACCTCTTTTTTCCTGGATGAGAAACCTTTTGTGATGAGGTGTGCCACATAGAAGGATTTCCTGACTACTGTGGCAATGTGATTATCAAAGGAGAGACTACTGTCCACCTGTGTCCCAAGGTCTCTTATCACACTTTCGGTGTTAAGTAGACTACTACCTATGTGGTAGCTCATGGGTACAGAGTTTTTACCAAAGGGGATGACAATGCACTTTTTGGCATTGAGCTTGAGACCATGGCTTTGACACCAGGCAGTCATCTGCGAACTTCATTAGACAAAGACCTTCTGTGTTAGCCTGTACTTCAGAAAAGTAGATACCAAACAGGAGAGGACCCAGGACTGAACCCTGTGGTACTCCACTTGTCACTGGTCTGAAGTCAGATTTGGAGTCTGCTACTTTCACAGTGTAGGTTCTGTCAGTGAGCCAGTTGGCAACCCATCTTGTGACATAGGGATTTATACCTATTTTAGTGAGTATCTCTATAATTCCAGAGTGGGGGATGGTGTCAAAAGCCTTGGCGATATCTAGATAGGCTGTGTAAACCACCTTACCCTTGTCTACGGCTTTGGTGGCTGCTTCAAAGAAGTCATTCAGGTTTAAGAGACATGATCTGCCTTTTACAAACACTAACTGGGTGGGGTCCAGAGTTTGGAGATTACCAATGTCTTTGTTTATAAGTTCCACGATGATACATTCCATGGCCTTGCAGACCAGGCTCGTTAGGCTAATGGGGTGGTAGTTCCTGGGGTCTGTGATGGCTCCCCCTTTGTGGAGTGGGATAACCATCATTGTGCACCATTCAGTGGACACAAAGCCTGAGGTGGGGCTATGATTGAACATGGTGCTTAGGTGGGGTGACAGTTCATTCTGTAGTTCATGTAGAACGCAGCCTGGGATGCTGTCAGGTCCCATGGATGCTGCGTTCTTGGCTTTGGAGAGTGTGGTTTTTACCTGTGCAGCTGTGATTACAGGAACTTTGCATTCTTCCAGTATAGAGATGGGCCCTTTATGGGGTGAGGGGCGGGGTTAAAGTTAGCACTGAACCTATCTGCCAGGATGTTGGCAATAGTTGGTTCTGTACATTAGTGCCATTGTGCTGTAACTCAGAGCAGATTTGAGTGTTGCCATTGAGATTCTTGCCATAGCTATTGAATGCTTTGTGGTTGTCTTTAGAATCAGTGGTGATTTTGTTTTCATAATTAGCTTTGGAGGATTTTATGAGAGATCTCAGCTTCTTACTGAGGCTGACCAGGGAGTTCTTCCAGTCATGGGATTTTACTCTTTTTTGCAACAGTTTCTTTCTCCTTTTGTAGAATTTGTTTATGGCAGGGGACCACCAGACTGACTTCCTTTTTTTGGAGGATAGCATCTTGGTTCTATTTGGGATAGCACAATCCATGCACTCGTGTAATTGCTTATAAAGTGCATTTGTGTAGGATTCAGAAGTCGTACCTCTACTGTCTGTCTGTATGGGTGTCGTGAATTGCCACTTCTGTCTTAAGAAGCGTGAAATTGGCTTTGGAGAAATTTTTTACACTGGTTTCCCTAGTGGGGGGTGGGGGCAGGATGTGGATGTCTAGGCTGATTAGCTTGTGGTCAGATCTGACCAACGAGGAATTGACCTCTGGTGTGGAACACCGGTCACCCATGTTGATAATGACCAGGACTAGGATATTGCTGCCCCTGGTGGGTGTGTGGATAAGTTGATCCAAGGCTTTGGAATTTATGAATTCCAGAAAACGTTGAGCAAAAGAGTCAGTACATGAGTAGTTTTCCCAGTTAATGGTGGGGTAGTTGAAATCGCCCATTATTAGGGTGTTGGGTTGTACCCTAATATTTTCCAGTGTATCAAGAAATGAGGAGTGGGAATCCTAGGACATGGTGGGGGATCTGTAACAAGTTACAATTTAAATTGCGGTCTTGCCCAGAGTTAGTTGCACTTGGATAATCTCAGATGCATTATGCTGAGCAACTAGCCTGGAGGTGTGGATATCCTTAATGAATATGGACATGCCTCCACCTTTAGTGTTTCATTCCAGGTTAGGTGGCCGAAAGGTGTAGTATGAATTATAGCCTGGTAATGCAGGGGTGCTCTCTGGAGCCTTGAACCAGGTCTCTGTCACTGCACAGATGTTGATGTTCTCCATTTTAAGGAGTGCCTCGAGTAAATGCATTTTGAGGTTTAGACTTCTAGCATTGAGTCGCATTACCCTCAGATTTTGCTTGCTTGTACCTGTTATGGTGGTGAATATGTCATTTGAACCTTGCCTAAAAAAGACACTATAGAGGTGGCAAGAGCCTTAGCCAGTATCCGGAATGTCAAGGGCGACAGGTGCATATATATATATATATATATATATATATATATATATATATATATATATATATATATATATATATATATGTATGGCTTACCTTCATAATGCCGATCATGTTATGGTCAGCCCCACTTCCATGAATACCGAACTGAGACTTTTCAAAACGGTGAACACCAAATTTACGAACGACAAAATCTCGCCCTCTTTTTGACCCATGTTAGCACTGATGTGGAGGTGTGGCACGGTCGGAAATGTCAAAATTCTAAGTTTTTTCGACATTCAAAAGTTTTCACGGTTCTGGTTACATGGAAACGGTTCGGTGATGTGGAAGGTTGATTATACGTGATCAACATTATGAAGGTAAACCATATATATATATATATATATATATATATATATATATATATAATATATATATATATATATATATATATATATATATATATATATATATATATATATATATATATATATATATATATATATATATATATATATATATACACACACACACACACACACACACACACACACACACACACACACACACACGCGCGCACACATAGATATATATAATATATTGGTTCATTTCTATAACTCGAAATACTGAAATCTCGAATTTCAGTATTTCAAGAACAGAATACTGACACCTCACAACATTGAAACTCCAACATCCTGAAACTTAAAACATCGTAAAGTAATAAACACAAACAAAATCCAAACCTCCTGTCAAAAACACACAAATGACTACATAACTCAACAAACTAACACAACCAGACATTTATGCACAGTGACAAGCCCCTCATGCAACCCCTGCTACTTATATATATCAACTCGAAAAAACATAAAATAACACAAACCTCCTCTTACCTGCCCTACACTGCCATTGCAAACAGTCATATTTACACTCACTAACAACACACACACACACACACACACACACACACACACACACACACACACACACACACACACACACGTACAAAAAGCACCACATACAACACTCACATACATACTCCCTCACCTACCTACCCCAACCTATCCCTAAAACTCCTCACAAAAATCTAAACCCAAAAAACTTCTACCCAAACACTTAAAAATTCAATACCTACTTGAATCCCCAGACATAAATGAACATCAGCCGCCATACCATGAGATTCTTAAAGAGACAGTACACAATACAGTACCCACCAAACTAAACCTATCCCACATTTGGTAAACTGAGATTCGACAAAGTGCAGTTTTGAAAAAATGCACTTTCGACATTCTGGTCTCGAAATATTGAAATTCGAGATTTCAGTATTTTGAGATATAGAATTGGACCCATGTATATATATATATATATATATATATATATATATATATATATATATATGTAAAATCTCCTGTCATAACATCAAACACTCAAATTTTCAAATAGAAAAACATTGATCCATTGATCCCAAAAGAATGAAACAAAAAATAATGTGCTAATTATTGATATATATATATATATATATATATATATATATATATATATATATATATATATATTGACTCTGACATCACACAACTCCCTGGGTTGGGAGGGTGACCTAGTGGTTAAGGTATTTGCCTTACAAAGACAAGGTGCAGGGTTTGAGCCTCACAAGGGACAATTGGCTAGGCTTACAATGGCCTGCAAGGGCAGTTAGCCTAGTACTAACCTATGAATCCTATGAATCCTATGAAAACAGAGAGGAAAGGGGAAATTCCCACAGTCCCTACAATCTCACACAGAAGCCAGGACTACAAGCCCATAAGTATGACCATCCTCATATGTAAGGCCATGGAAAGAATCATCATGAACATGATAAACAAGGACATAGGTAACCTGCAAATGCTGGACCCATAACAGCTCAGCTTTGTTAGAGAAAGCTCATGCCTATTAAATCTGGTGGACTTTTTTAAGAGGGTCACGAATGCATTGGATGCAGGTAAGATTGTGCACACAGCTTACCCCGACTTGGCCAAGGCTATTGATACAATACCCCACTCTGGTATTATAGACAAGCTCATTAAATTATGTATTAACCCACTGGATAGCTAACTGACTCATTGATAGGACCCAGGAGGTCAAAATATGTGAGGCCACCTCCACCAAGAGTCCAGTCACAAGTGAAGTCCCCCTAGGGGTTGGTACTGGGCCCACTCCTTTTTGGCATCTATTTCTCTGAAGTGGAAGCAAATGCTGAGGTTTATGGCTGACTAAGTTTGCCGATGATTGCAAGCTGGGAGTTATCATTGACTCCTCTGCAGACACTAGCATTCTTTAAGAAAGCCTGTCTCTGACTAACAAATGGTGCCAAAACAATGGTCTTAAATTCAGTGCTGAGAAATGCACAATTGTACCCTTTTGGGAGGTCAACCATTCCAGCTAATTGCCATGTTCATAATATGCCCCTAAGAGTCGGCACAGTAGTCAGGTATCTGGCTACACACATAGACAGTAGCATTACCTTCAACCACTATGTGCCTTTTATGTTGTGCAACTTTTGTTGAGGCATGAGTTATTATGCCTGGCTTACAAGGCACCCGCAAAATCCACACTTATGAATCTCCTGTATGTTTCTAAGTGAAATAGTTGCAGAAATATAAGGTCTAGGGACCCAAATTTTATCTGGAACTTAAACAAAACACACTGCAGATACAGATATGTGTCCCAGCGACTGCCCTTCCTGTGGAACAGGCTTCCCAACTGTAGCTCAGTGTGTGTGTGTGTGTGTGTGTGTGTGTGTGTGTACCTTTAAGAAGTTATCCAAGGGCTTGCACAAGTGTATAAATACTGAGCATATGCATGTCTGACTGCTATTTTGTAGTAAGCTGTTGAGATGTAAGCATGTATGAATGTAAGGTCTGTTAAACAGTTTGTTTATATTTTATGATGTTGCTACCCATCCTGATGTGTTTCTATGTATTAAAGCATCTAAATGAAATACCCCACCTGCTTGTCATCTATGTTAGAGAGGGACGAGTGACATGGTGTCAGAAGCGGCATGTTTAAAGGACATGAAGCCAGGATGGAATCCAAATTCTTCAGTTAGAGATCGAGAGGCACTCAGTTGAAACTGGAGGAAAATAGAGGAGTGAATCATTCCTACAATGTGCATACTTTGCAGAACAGGTCAGAAATGAATTTTAGATATTAAAACTTGCTCAGCACTATTTCTTATTTGCAAAATATGAAATGAGGCATACAGAACGCCCTAAATGATATTTGCATAAACCAATATGTCTGACATTGATAAAAATATTCAAATTACTATGGAAAATTTTTGAAATAAAATCCGAATTGCATAAAACAAATAAAATGAAAGGAAATGGATGCATTTTCATGAGGCAGGTATTTTTTGTATTAATCAAAGATATCTGGGTAATCACAGGATCATAGGAAGTTACTAGGCTATTGGCCCTGAGGCTCTTACAAGCCTAGCCAAGAATTTAGCGCATGTTCTGACAAGTCAGCACCCAATGCCCCTGTCTAGCAGGGACACAGGTAGAATCCCAGGGGTGTATTTTCTGTTCCCCATCAAGTTATCCAGGTTGCGCTTAAAAAGCATTAATGAGGTACTCTGCTTGATGTGGAATGGGAGTCTATTCCACAGAAGGGGGAGTCTCTGGGACACAAATCTGTCCTGCCAACAAGTCCTATTGATGTCACAGACCAGGTTGAGGTTGCGAGTACTCGAGAGGAGCTAGACTTCTGGATATTCAGCAGTCCCATCAAGGCAGGGTCTGATATTGCTTTGTATGACAGACAGAGGTCACCTCTGAGGAATCTGTAGGAGACTGAATATAAGGACAGGGCCTTTAGCCTGTCTGTGTAGGGTAGATGTTTGAGGCCCTGGATTTTCCTGGTGAGGAACCTTTGTGGTCTCTCCAGCTGCTGCATGTGCTTTGTGAGGTACATGCTGAAAGGGGCATTGCAGTCAATAATGGGCCTTATAAGGGAAGAATAGAGGGATGTTATGACCTCCTTGTCCCTGGATGAGATACCCTTATTTATGAGGTGGGCCATGTAGAAAGCTTTCCGTACAATGGAGGCAATATGGTGGTCAAAAGTCAGTTTGCTATCAACCTGGGTGCCCAAGTCCCTCATGACTGATTGCATGCTTAGGACATGGTTATTAAAGTGATAATTTATGGGGAATTCTCTCTCCCCAAAATGGATGATGATGCATTTTTTGGCATTCAGTTTGAGGCCATGTTTCTGGCACCAGTCATATGTTTGGGTGAGACCATCTTGGAGGATGTTGACATCACTAAGTGAACTGATGACAGTGCCCAGCTTACAGTCATCTGCAAACTTGATCAGCCATAGCCCACTCATTTTGGCTGGCACCTCAGAAAAGTATATCCCAAACAACAAGGGCCCCAATACCAATCCCTGGGGTACACCACTTGTTACAGGTTGACTGCTTGAGGTGGCTTCCTCTATTTTGACTAGGTGGGTTGTATTAGTGAGCCAGTTTGCTACCCATCTGGTAACATATGGATTGACACCTTGTTGAAAGAGTTTATCTATTATACCAGAGTGGGGAATAGTATCAAAGGCTTTACCCAGGTCAAGGTAGGCAATGTACACTATCTTCCCCTCATCCATGACTTTGATGACTGTCTCAAAGAAGTCAACCATATTTAGCAGGCATGACCTCCCCTTGATGAAACCAAACTATGTAGAATCAAGTGTTTGGAGATTGCCAATGTCCTTGTTAATGAGGTCCATGATAATCCGCTCCATGACCTTGCAGATTAGGCTAGTTAGGCTGATGGGTTTATAATTTCCTGGATCGGTGGACGCTCCACCTTTGTGCAAAGGGATGAGAGTGGCTGCCCTCCACTCGGCTGGGATGAAGCCAATACTCAGGCTTTGGTTGAATAGGGTGCCTAATGGTGCTGCAAGTTCCTGTCTACTCCAATGGAGGCTGTATTTTTTGCCTTTCAGAGGGTAGTGATGACTTGCTCCCTAGAAATAAGGAGAAGGGGGCAGGTGCTGGGGATGTCCTCATTTACTGATGGGGGTGAAAGAGGGGCAAAGTTTTCACTGAACCTGTCTGCCAGCAGGTTGTCTATATCTATGGCATTTGTGTACATAGTGTCCTTGGTCACCGTTTCTGAGCAAATCTGGGTGCTTCCCTTGAGTATGCGGACACATGTGAAGAAAGCTTTGTGATTGTCTTTAGTAGATGTGGCCAGTTTTGGCTCAAAGTTTGCTTTGAAAGATTTTACTAGTGCTCTTATTTGCTTGTTCAGACTAAGGAAAGATTCCTTCCAATTAGGCACCTGCTCCTTCTTGGTCCTGGACAGGAGTTTTTTCCTTTTATTATAGAGTTTATTTACTGTGGATGTCCACCAGACAAGTTTACTCTTCATTGAGGAGGAGGATTTTGTCCTGTCTGGTATTCCTGATTCCATGCAGCTATACAAGTACTCATACAGTACTTTGGTGTAGGTTTGGGCATATGTGCCAGTTCCTATGAAGGGGGAGGGAGCTGTGAAGCTGTTTACCTTCCCTCAGGAGGTTGTAATCAGCTTTTGAGAAGTTGTTTTGTTTGACCCTATCTAGGAGGTGGTCGGGGGAGATGGTAACTTCAAAAGTGACCACTTTGTGGTCGAATCTTACCAGGGAGGATGACACTGTAGGGATACTGCAGTGGTTACTCATGTTGGTTAATACCAAGTCCAAGATATTTTCACCTCTTGTGGGGGTGTCAACCAGCTGGTCCAAGGCATTTGCATTGATGAAATCAAGGAATCTCTGGGTATTTGTGTTTTGGCATGAGTACTTTTTCCAGTCTATGGTTGGAGAGTTAAAGTCACCCAGGATCAGGGTAAAGGGTTGAATCTTGATAGATTCAAAGAGGTCCAGATAGGTGGAGTGGGCATATTGAGTCAAAGTTGGGGGCCTGTAGCTAGCTATGATTTGAATATAGGTCCTGTCAGTGGTTAACTGCACCTGGAGTGTCTCCTGTACATCATACTGTTTAACCACCTCGGAGGTGTGTATGTATTTTATATATATTGCAACTCCACCTCCTTTTGCTTTGCTACCCATGGTTTGGGGGCTGAATGTATGATAGGATGAGTAAGTTGGTATGGTTGGGGTGCTCACCACAGCTTTGAACCAATTTTCTGTGACTGCACAAATGTCAGCATCTTCCAGGGTTAATAATGCTTGCAAGTGTATAAAAGTGTCCGCATGTTTGTGCAGTACTACAGTAAAGTTATTTCACAGAATATAGCCATTATACAGCATATTTCGCAAAGTACAGTGTTCCGAAGAGTTTATTGTGTATTTGAATGTTACTACAAGCTCACAGAACAGTTTGTTTGCACATAATTACAAGGGCCATATTTTCATTGTGTTTGTATATACTTTGTGGGCATGGCAGACAGATTTCAAGAACCCAGTGCACTTGTGTTTGACAGTACTGCTGAGAACTGGAGAGTGTTTGAGCAAGAGTATGACATTTTCATACAGGCTGCATTTTCTGATAAAGATGACCATATGAAGGCATTTATTCTGCTTAATTTAGCTGGGTTAGAAGCCATAGAAGGGGAACGTTCATTTGTATATGCATCTGCTATCTATGCTGAAGAGGGGGAAAACATCATATTGTTGTACAGGCTGAGTCAAGGGAGGACCCTGAGTGCTTAAAATGTAAATTTAGATAAATATGCAACCCCCAGACAAATGTTCCAATGGAGAGGCACTTATTTTATACAAGGGATCAAAAGCCTGGTGAAACTTTTGCATCATATATAACTGACTTGAGAAATAGAGCTAAAACATGCAGATTTGGTGATTTAAGGGATGAGATGATAAAGGACAGACTTGTGTGTGGTATTAAAGATGATGCTGTGAGAAAGATTTTGCTTCATGACAGTGATTTAACTTTAAATAAGGCCATTGAGATTTGTCAGTTATATGAGCTCACAGAAAAGCACACAAATATGCTTACAAATAAGAACAACTCTAGAAGGCACAGTGACAAAGCTCATGTTGATAGTATGCAGCACGTAGTTAAAAGAAACAGGCCCAAGCACATGGCAGCTACTGTAGCCCCTACAGCGCTCACTGATAAACTTCAGAGCTTTCTAGCAAATTCCAGAGTTCACACAGTCTCAGTGAAGCATAAGATTGAGTCAGCAAACTCAAAGCATGGGCCCCAACCTAGTTTCATTGCCAACTGTCATAATTGTGGTGGAAGTCATGAATCTTAAAGGGAGAAATGTTTAGCTTTTGGTCAACAATACCACAAATGCAATAAATGGAATAATTTCAAAAGGTGTTGTAAATCAAAAGGCCCACATTCTTTTATTAAGAGGGAACATTTTAAGAAACGAGTTGCTGAATAAGAGAGCTGCAACCGGGGTTGCCATATTTCCAACCAGCTAGGTAGGGAAAAAAAAAAAAAGGTCTTTCACGGCAAGTGAAGACCAAAAAAAAAAAAATGGTCAGGTATACGGGCCAATCAAAAAAAAAAAAAAAAACAAACAAAGCGGAGGCTGGCCGGGATTTAAACCGGCAGGGCGGGACTCGGGATCAAGCTGCTGATCTCGGGACAGTCCCGCCCAAATAGGAACGTCTGGCAACCCTGGCTGCAACCCTACTCTTTATGTTGATGGTGTGTCAGTGCTTCATGAAACAGTCAATGCAGGAGATTTAAGGGCAAAGAATGAAGTATTTTGTACTGTTCGTATAAATGGAAAACCCATAGAGCTCAAAGTTGACACAAGTTCCAAGTGCAATGCTATGCCAGCAGAAACATTTGCTAGAGTGTGTCATGGTGAAAGGCTTGATTTGACAAGGTGTGCGAAGCTTGTTGCTTATGGAAGTGAAGAAATTCAAACTGAAGGTTCAGTAGTGCTTTCATGTTATTCTGCTGGGAGATGTTACAACTTGTTATTTTTTGTGGTCAAGAGGCACATCCAATCTTTATTAGGGCTCAGAGACAGTTTGAAAATGGGACTGCTTTCATTTAATAGGGAAGTCCACCAAGTTAGCTTAAAAGACCACTACTCTAATTTCACCCAGTACATTTTTTTCTGCCTATGCTGATCTCTTCAAAGACAAATTAGGAAAGCTTTCAGTTGTGTACTCCATGAAGTTTGATCCAGCTGTCAGTCCAGTTATCAGGCCAGCTCGAAAAGTTCCAATAGCCATGCAGGACAGAGTCAAAACCGAGCTAGATAAAATGTTGCAACAAGGTGTGATTTGTCCAGCTGCAACTCCAACTGAATGGGTATCTTCCATGGTGGTAGCTCATAAGAAAAGCTCAGATGACATCAGAATATTTATTGATCAAAGAGATTTGAAGAAAGCGCTAAAAACACCTCATCCTCGAATACGCACAGTCGAAGAAGCCACAGATCTGATGCCAAATGCCACTGTTTTTTTCTGTCCTAGATGCAGACAGTTCATTTTGGCAAATTCAGCTTGACAAGTAATCATCATTGCTCACTACGTTCAGTACTCCTTTTGGCAGGTACAGATTTTTAAGAATGCCATTTAGGATAAATTCTGCAACTGAAGTCTTTTAACGTGCAATGGAGCAATTTTTTTCTGGGTCTCCTTGTGCTATTATAGTAGAGAACATACTAGTAGGAGGTAATGGTGAAACTGAACATGACAGAAACCTCAGAAAAGTTCTGGAAAGGGCACTTCAAGTGAATCTTAAGCTCAATCCACAGAAATGCAAATTTAGGCTACAAGAGGTTACTTATGTTGGTCATTTATTTACCATTTCAGGCTAACAATCAGACCCTTCAGAACAAACAGCCATTCTCAAGATGCCAGCTCCAGACAATGTTCAAGCCCTGCAATGTTTTCTTGGGATGGTTAACTACCTAGGCAAGTTCATTCCAGACTTAAGCCAACTATCAGCATCACTGAGAGAACTGACACGTAAAGATGTACCCTGGTCTTGGTTAGAGCAACACCAAACAACATTTGATGTCCTGAAACAGAGAATTGTTAGTCCACCAACTCTCAGATACTATGATGTTCACAAGCCAGTTACTCTTTCCTGTGATGCTTTGAAATTTGGTCTTGGTGCAGTCCTTCTACAAGAGGGTCAACTTGTTGCCTGTGCATTGAGAAGTCTTACCCAAACTGAAATGCTATGTTATTTTATCTGATGAAGTCCTGCAGTAAGGGACGAAAACGCATGTGTTTTTTGTTTAATAAAAGCGTTAATGAACGTTGGCGGTGTCACTTTCGTTTAATTTGGAGATATTCAGTAACTGCATACTACTCAGCGGCTCTCCTGCTTTTTTGTATTACTGGTATATATTTTGGATAGCCACACTATTTTGTTTGGTGAAATGCAGTATGCCCAGATTGAGAAAGAGCTTTTGGCAATTGAGTTTGCATGTTTGAAGTTCCATGATTATGTTTATGATAGACCAGATCTAAACAGGCCACTAATGTCTAGTAACTATCTTGAGAAAACCTAGGCACTTAGCTCCAGCCAGACTGCAACTTGATGCCGAGATTGTAAATGTATGATTTCACTCTTGTCTACAAGAAAGACAAACTTCTTTATCTTGCTGATACTTTATCCAAATTGCCCAGAAACACTACAGAACACCATGAGAATGAGAACCTTGATTTTGAAGTCATGGAAGTGAGAAATTTTTCTTCCACACGTCTTCATTAGCTGAGGGATCACACAGACACAGATCCAGTTTTACAGAAGCTCAACCACTTTATCAATCAAGGATGGCCGTCAAAGCAATCTAGTTTACCTCAAGAAGTGCATCCTTACCTTCCATACAGAGATTGAGATTTTGTCTGACAAAAGTGTCATTATGAAAGGTCTGAAAGTAATTGTTCCAAAGTCCTTGCAACAAGAGTAAATTACTATCTTGCATAGTGGTCACCAATGATTGGACTCTACCAAAAGAAAGGCAAGAGGACTAGTATTTTGGCCTTCTATGTCACAAGATATCAAGAGACCACTTTCATCTTGCTCAGTTTGTAATAGTACAAAGCCACATCAACAGAAGGAACCATTTTAGCTAAACCAGATCCCTGGACTACCATGAACGAGTTCACACAAAATTATTTCTGACAATGGCACACAGTTTACAAGCCAACAGTTCAAAAGATTTGCTGGAGAATGGGACTTTACTCATGTCACAAGTAGCCCAGAGTACCCGCACTCAAATGGTTTGGCAGAACATGCAGTTTAAAGTGCAAAACAGTTACTAGAGAAGTCAAAATGAGATAATAGTGCTGCTTTCCTTAATCTCTTGAATCTCAGAAATGTTCCTCGTGATAAACATCTTGGTTCACCTACTCAGAGATTTCTGTTAAGACAAACCAGAATCATATTACTAATCAGTAGTCAATTGTTGGTTCCATTTGTCAAGAACAATAGGTCAGTGAAAGCCAATCTGTTGAAGAAACACCTAACCCAGAAGTCTTTCTATAATAAGGCAAGCAAACTGCTCAATCTGTTACGAGAAGGAGAAGTGGTAAGGATGCAAACATCCAAAGGTTATGATCAGATTGGTGTCATGAAGAATATTTGTCTAGAGCCGTGATCATACAGTGTGGAATCACAAGGAGCAGAGTTTAGGTGGAATTGGGAACATTTAAGACTGGCGTCTGAGCCTATATCACAGCACATAGCCTGTGAGAAAGACTCTTTATCTCAGAGTGAGTTGTCTGGTGTTGCAATTCCTGAGGAAGTTCCAGAGAATATTCCCATTCCTGTGATGAATCCAGAAGTTCCTTATATGAGTTGTTCACCGAAGACTGTCCCTGTTGCTAAATTTAGTCCAGATTTTTAAGTTATGAGATTTGGTCATATCTTCAGACCATGTAACAGATACACACAACGTGGACATGAACATTTTGTTTTGTTACTAAAGTCTATAGCAATGCACATGTAACTCTAATATTGTATTTGCCAAGGGCAATTAATCTTTTTAAGAGGAAGGATACAAATCAATGTGAGTGTATGTACCTTTAAGAAGTTATCCAAGGGCTTGCACAAGTGTATAAATACTGAGCATGTGCAAGTCTGACTGCCATTTTGTAGTAAGCTGTTGAGATGTAAGCATGTATGTGTGTAAGATCTGTCTGTTAGCCAGTTTGTTTGCATTTTATGATGCTGCTATCCATCCTAATGTGTTTCTATGTATTAAAGCATCTAAACGAAATACCCCGCCTGCTTGTCATCTACGTTAGAGAGGGATGAGGGACAGTAACCATGGAAACTAAGTTTGTCTATTACCTAATTTAACTCCAACCTAGACCAGTGGGTGGGGACTTGGAAATTTACACCAGGCCTGGCACCCATGTCCCTTATAGATAGAGGTAGCTTATAAATGCCTGGGCATCAATGTCCTATTCAAATACAAGACTCCATTATTCTTTCAGGAAAACTTGGCTAGGCTTAGAAAGCCCCCCTCCCATGTCATTGGCCTAGTATAAATCTATGAATCTCTGAAAAAAAAGTAGCAGAGAATAACTAGAATATACAATCTGATGGCTAATCCTTCTATTGACCACTTTATACAAATTGTGTTACACAATTCTACAAAAAATGTATATTCAGTTGCAGGTATACAGAGAGTGTACATTCAGTTGCTGGTATTAGCTAAACGTCATGAGCTTCAATCATTTAATAAAAGTAACCATTGCACATGTGCAGCTTAGAAGTTAGAACAAATCAGTATAGTCACTTTTTATGAATGAACTTCTCAAAAAAGACAAAGTTACAAGTTATAATTGCATTAACGCAGTATGCTAACATTACCCTAAACGGGTCTGTATCATGAAGTCGAAGTATGACAACTTCAAACATGATATGGTCGAAACCAGAAGTTCAAAGTTGTCATACTTCGATTGTAAAAAAAAAAAAAAAAAAACCCAAAAAGAACCTACCTGAGGGTTGTAAGCAGGGGAGAAATCACCTGCACCCTCCACGTGGGGGGCTGTGCCCCCCACAACCCCACTCTTTAAATATACCAACTACAAGGTCATGCAACAGTGCAGTAAAATAAATTTTCCCTATACTGCACTGTAGCGCAATCTCGGAGTTGGTATATTTATAGAGCGGGGAGTGTGGGGGGTGCAGAGGGGCTTGCATACAATGTTTTATTTTGTTTTCCCTTTTGTTTTTATGTTTTTACACATAGTCGAAGTTCTGGAACTTCAGACATATGTGTTTGTACATATGGTAGTCGAAGTTACGGAACTTCAACTATGTGATATAGACCCACCCTAATCATAAATCATAACTGACTCTGAAATGCTTTCTCAGCATCAAGACCCACTAACAACCATGGCATTTTCTTACACTCTGCTTCCTTCTGAAATATTTTTTTTCTGATAATGTTGTCAAATGCTTGCCTGCCTTCCACAAAACCTAATTGATCCATATCTATCAATTTTGGCAACACCTTTCCCATTCTCTTAGCTAGTGTATCCATAAATACTTTATAGTCATGGTTTAATATAGAAATGGGTCTATATGAAGGTGAGTTTGAAGGGTCTTTACCAACTTTGGATAATACAGCCACTACAGCTTTCTTCCAAGATGCTGATGCATCCTCCCTCCCCCCTTTAAAACATCATTAAACAAAACCTTCCAGATATTTATAACTTTCTTCCCTGCTAACTTCCAAAGGAATACCGTATGCTCTTTGATACATCCCTGTTGATTGATAATACATCACTGTTTTATGTTATCTGTTCCTATCCTAACTGTTAATTATTAACCATCATCTTCCTCCAAACTTGGCATAATTTAGTCTTCCATAAATAGTTCCAGCTTTGCCTTTTCTTTGTTTCTAAATTCCTATGCTTTATACAAATATTCATAAAATTACTGAAATATCTCTAATACCTCTGTAGGCTCTCTGACTGTTTTTCTTGTCATGGGCTCCGTAACTATGGAAAGAACCCTTTCAACTTTCTATTACCCAAGACACTGTACTAATAGTTTTTGTGCTCTGAAGCTGTTTTAAAAATACCTGCTTAACATAAACCTTTTTACCCAAATGCTCCACTATTTCCCTGTAGCACACAGTAGTTGATCCTATTCTTTTGTGAGATTCCCCTTTTTCTGCAAAACTTTAGCCTATATCAACCCCTATAAATAATTCATTTTACTACTTTTCCATACCTCTTTTTGTCTTAATTCTATGTTTTTAAACTCCATTTTCATTTTATCCCACTTACTACCTATATCTTCTAAAGAAACCTCTATCTTCCCTAATAACTCTCAAATTATTTCCACATACCATTTCTTAAATTCTTCCCTTTTTGCCAGGTAAGTAGGAAAGTACCAGTGTCTCATTTTTACCTAATTTCTCTTCATTTATATCTTAGTTTGTATTGGTGCATGATCTGAAATAGTTATTGGATGTGTTAAAAATTTCAGTTAAATACATGTGCTCTATCCTGGTAAACAAATTCAAATAATTTATTTATTTATTTAAAATGTATTTATTCACATATGTTTACTGGGAAGCTCAAACTGGGCTATGAAAGACCCCCTTTTTAGTGCAGGCCCGGGGATGGGGGTCGGGGGAATCCTCCACAGTTAACAAAGCTTACAAGCTGTCACGCACACAAAAAAAAATACAATACACTACAATACAATACACTTTAATACAATACAGTGCAATACAACACAAGTCAGAACAGAAAATAAATAATTTTTACCCAGTTTGCCCAGTTATTGTACCTTGGAGAACAATGTGTAAATTATGCCTGAGTTCCTGCTACTGAATTCACATCTTTCAAACAAAATATTCTTATATATTTCTTCAGACATCTATCCTCTTTGGTTATGTTTTCCCTTTTTGGTTCCCTTGATACATCCTCACTTTTGCAAATGTGGTTCTAGTTCTTACTCATAAATAATATTATATACTAAAAGTTTATTATTTCTCTCAAAATTTCCTTAAGCTCTATAAGAGTAGTTTTAGGTGGAATAAAAAAATACATACCTGCATGATGTTCCTGCCCTGCGGATAACCCCTTGCTACCACAAATCGTCCATTGTTTTTTCCCTTTTTTGTTGACTGTAGGAGCCCCTCTCACAATCATTATTGTTATTTATTTATTTGTTTATTTGCGTTTATTGACTGCACAGTCCAAATGGGCATAACACATTTTCAGCGGAGACCTGGGGAGAAAAGCTCTAACAAAGGTACAATTTGAATACATTTAGAAATTTAACGCAGGAAAATAATAGAGATAACACGCATTTTCTAAGCAGAAATTAAATTAGATTAACATGTATATTGTACTAATCAAAATTAGGCTAAACACATAGACACAATCCCTGTTTGGAACAAACAACTATGTCCAAATGTTTGTTAACCTAACAGATGGTACATCTTAGAGAGTAAGTTTCTTGAAAGCTGTATAATGTGAGGCTAGAATAGATGTACAATTTCAAACAAAATGAACATTTTATGAAGCTGTATTGATTTTGGGTTAGTTAAGTGAAAATCAGCTAACTTGCTTAGTTTTGGTAAATTTTGAGTAAACAGGACAGAGAAATAGATTTCTGCTGATGCAAACTACAGTGTGAAAACACACCAGAAAATGAAGCACGGGGGAAAGGAATGTACAGAATTGTAAGTGATAGTAAGATATTTAATTAGAGTTTTAAATGTAAAGTAATCCATGTTATTAAATATGCACAGTTTACAGAGTGAGTAGTTTTATAGAGGATTTTTGCAGTACTGAGTTATAGTCTATTCCTTTAAAAATTCTCTAAGTCTTTTGGGTTTCAAATACCATGATGGGAATGGACCCCATTCCTAGGTCAAAGTATAATTAACGTTTACAAAATTTGTATTGTTTCAGTTATTGATGTTACCCATTAGTGCTCTATGCAGCATCCGCAATGTGCCTAGTACTGACTCCTTCGGCAATTCATACTGAGTTACATGTATCGGTAACATATCTAAATACGATCATAAAGTCGTTTTTATAAGATCCGTTGTTCCTACTACTATTGGAACTGTCTGGGTATCCTTCTTCCACATTGCCCTTGTTTCTGCCTGCAAATCCTGGTATTTTATGACTTTGTCTCTGTACGTAAGACACTGTAGTCATTGGGTGTAGCAATTTTAATGATCAATGCTACTTTTGTCTTCTTTTCATGGACTACTACATCTGGTTTTCTCACATCTGTTTTCTGAACTGTTGGTAAGAAGTGATCCCATGTGATATAAACTTTATCATTTTCTATAATGCTTTGAGGCTCATGTTTCCAATGTTTTTTTTATCAGCTACTTCAATACTATGTTTACACAATCCCCAATGCAACAGTCTTGCCACATTATTATGCCTTTAAGTATACAGTCCTTCTGCCATTAGTATATCACAAACAGCAACAAGGTGTGTGACTGTTTCCAATTCTGTTTTACAAAACCTACATTAGTCTGTTTCTCCCACATGTTTAATGGACTTTGTAAATCAACATGTACGTAATCCACTATCTTGGGCCACTACTATTAATCGTAGTCTACTATCTTGGGCCACCTATATTAACCTTTCATCTTTTGAGTTACTAAAACAAATGATGCCAGGAGAGAGTTCCAAATATCCCAAAATTTATTGTTAGTGCTTTTGTTCATTCACAATCCACAATGAACGTCATCAGACAAATATTTCCCAAGAACCGTCACCATTATAAAAGCCACGAATCATACAATTAGAAATTCAATTAGTTAAGAAACCTTGATTTAAAGTTGCAGTCCTATTGTTATAAAACCATACATCATTTTTGTAAAATTTCTGTAAAAACAACTTCTGTCCTTCGTAAAACCGCAACTAAACATTAAAATTGTTGACGATCATAAAAAGACCTAGTTTTTCTAGTTTTAGCAAAGCGGAATTGTTATGGCAGCTAATGACGAATGCTAATGCCCCACCAGGGCTTAATGAATATTGCTCTATTAAATGTATGCTGAAGTTAAAATCTTTGGAGAGAGAATTTTTTAACATACACTGATGTGCATGAAGTCAGTAATTTTTGTTAAAAATAAGCTAAAAACACAGCATCAATGGGACCAGACGGTGTCCCGGGTTGCGTGCTAAACCCGCACATAAGGCTGCTGTGTAATCTTAGCCTTACTACAGGATATGTACCCAAAGAATGGCGTACAGCAACAGTGGTCCCACTCCACAAAGGAGGTGCCTCTATGGACCCTGGAAATTACCGCCCCATAAGCTTGACGAGCCTGGTCTGCAAAGCTATGGAGAGGATCATTATGGAACTCATAAACAAAGACATTGGGGACCTACAGACATTGGATCCTACCCAATTCGGCTTTGTCAAGGGCAGATCCTGCCTCTTGAACCTGGTTGACTTCTTTGAAACAGTCACTAAGGCCATTGATGAGGGTAAGGCAGTTCACACAGCCTACCTTGACCTTGCAAAAGCCTTCGACACAATACCCCACTTGGGCATCATAGACAAGCTCACCAGCTTAAATGTAAACCCCTATGTCATAAGATGGGTTGCAAACTGGCTCAAGGACAGAACCCACAAGGTCAGAATTGCTGGAGCCATGTCAGACTCTAAACCAGTCACAAGTGGCGTCCCACAGGGCTTGGTCCTGGGACCTCTCTTGTTCGGCATTTATTTTTCTGAGGTGCAAGCTAACATAGGAGGATTGTGGCTGACCAAGATCGCTGATGACTGCAAACTGGGTGCCATAATTGATTCTCCAGCGGACACAAGCATCCTTCAAAAGGGTCTTATAGAAACAGATAACTGGTGCCAGAGCCATGGCCTTAAACTAAATGCCAAAAAGTGTATAGTCATACCCTTTGGGAAGAACAAAGTGCCCACAAATTACCACATAGGTGGTAATCCATTAAGCACGGAAGACGTAATTAGGGACCTAGGGACCCAAGTTGACAGTAACTTCTCATTTGACACTCACATTGCCAAAGTGGTTAGAAAGACCTTCTATATTGCCCACCTTATCACAAAAGGATTCATATCTAGATCAAGAGAGGTCATTGTGCCCCTTTACTCTTCCCTCATCAGGCCCATAATTGAGTACAATGCCCCATTTGGGATGTACCTTACCCGACACCTGCAGCAGTTAGAAAGACCCCAAAAGTACCTCACCAAGAGGATCAAGGGTCTCAAACATATGCCATATGCTGCCCGGCTAAAGAAACTCCAGCTCTATTCAGTCGCATACCGCCTAATCAGAGGCAATCTATGCCTGACGTACAAGGCCATGTCCAATCCGGAATTAATGGACATGCTCCACCTCAGAAAATCCAAATCCACCAGAGCCACAAGAGTGAGTGATTTGAACCTCAACAGAGAAATAAATAGGACGTGCTGGAGGGACAGATTCATAACCCAGAGGCTCCCCTCACTCTGGAACAGAATCCCAGTCCATGTTAGGCAGAGCCCCTCACTGACTCTCTTCAAGAGAAATCTTGACGAGTGGATGGGAGATCGTAGGTTTACCCCGGGGGGTCATCTCTGTGTCACTGCTAGACAGAGGCGCAGTAAACTAAACCCTAAATGGGCACACTATCCTCATTCCAAGGGGTGGCGAAAGCCAAACACACTCTGGCTAGGCTTATAAATGCCCTAGGGCAGATAGCCTAGTATGAACCTATGAACCTATGAATAAGATGAGCACATAGCTCCAAAAAAAGTCTTTTTATGATCGTCCACAATTTTAATGTTTAGTTGTGGTTTTATTAAGGACAGAAGTTGTTTTTACAGAAATTTTACAAAAATGATGTATGGTTTTATAACAATAGGACTGCAACTTTAAATTAAGGTTTCTTAACTAATTGAATTTCTAATTGTATAATTACTGGCTTTTATAATGGTGACGGTTCTTGGGAAATGTTTGTCTGGTGACGTTCATTGTGGATTGTGAATGAACGAAAGCGCTAACAATAAATTTTGGGATATTTGGAACTCTCTCCTGGCATCATTTGTTTTAGTTGGTTGAACTTTTACTTTGATCTTTTGAGTTAAGACAGGAAGAGAAAATTGGTTTACAGCTTGGGCTTTGTTTCGAGATATCAGCACTGTTTTCAGTATTAATTTTAGCCTTCTAAAGTATACATCATTAAGTTTTATTCACATTTGTTCATGTTTTATTGTTGATCCTTCATCAATTCCCTCTTGCTCAAGTTCCTTTATATCACGTTCCTGTCCCAAATGGATATTTTCTTGGTGCTGTAGCTTTTCTGATTTAAATGTTGCTTTTGCACATTTATCAAGGCCAAATGACATTCTTATCTCATCTGAAAAAGTTTTGACCACTTACAGTTGTATTTCTGTGCACCAAATTGTAGCCATGATCTAATCTGTTAAGGTAGACAGCTTAATGGGTTAAGGGCGAGATAAAAGAGCAGCGGTGACAAAGAGTCATTCTGGAATATCCCCCTTTGAATTTTTATCCCTGGAATGATAATTTGTCCTTTATCATGGCTTAACTGCAAAGTGGTTTGCCACTATTTCATGGTTGCTAAAATGTAATCGATCAGTGTAGGGTATATCTTATACATTTTTATGCACTCTTTTATCCATGAATGTGGGATACCGTCAAATGTTTTTTGTAGTCTATCCATTCCATACTTAGATTCTTCCCTTTTTACAGTTCTCCGTTATGAGTTTATTTGACAAGAAATGATCAATTGCTCCATATGACTTTATGAGTTTTCTTCTAAACAACTATAAACTCTGTCGGAATCAGTTCCAGTGTATAGTTGTCGGAAGGCAAGTTACTGGTCTATAGTTTTTAGGATAGCTTGCAGGTTCGCTCTTAAATAGGAGTATTGTTTTTTTCTGTTGTTAACCAGGTTGGTGTCTGTCTGGGATGTGCATATAAATAGCTCTTACACATGGCTAAATCTTCATGTAAAGATGTTATTACTTTTAACCAGAAGTTAGGTACTACATCTGGGCCCGGGGTTTTCCACTTAGGAGCTTTTCTTAACTGTGTTTCAATTCCTCTGGCCGTGACTTCATCCCATTTCATATCCTGTACGTCTGAACTTCTTATTCTGTCTTTTACTTCTTCTATCCATTTAGCATCTATGTTTTGTTCCACAGGATCTTCATAGACATTTCTCCAAAATTTATCAATTTTTTGGTGATGCTTTAGTTCCTTTTGCCTTGTTTCCCAATTCTCTAGAAAACTTTTTTGGGTAATCAATAAATTGCTTATTTTAAACTTTTCCTTTAAATTTATTTGCATGTCTTCTAAGTTTTTCTGCCTGTACTGATATTTTTAGTTTATAATTTGCGATACTGCACAATAAATCCTGATCTCTTCTGATACTGTGCATTACTTTTATCACATCTCTCTTTCTGAATATTTTTGTTGACCTGTTCCCTCTTTTATGTCATTGTAACAGTGACATTTCTTGTCTTAAATGAATTATAGTTTTCTCTATTTGATACTTCCATGATGGTATTCGATTTCTCCCCTTCCTTTCCCTCACTACCCTGTGTTCTTGTGGTAGAACTTTATTAATTATAAATTTAGCTGCACAGTAATATCCTGTTTACTTCTGTTATATCGCATGGATCTCCATGGACAGTCCTAATTACTGTGTTCATTTGTTTCATCAGACTTCTAGCGTTTTTGGATTTATTGATCTTCTGTGGTCTATTTCTTTCATTGATCTTAATGTCTGTCCATCTCTATTAAATCAAGCAACTCTCCTCTTAGATCATTTTCTTCTAAACTGAGAGCAAATTCTTTGTTCTCCATTTCCTGCAGGCATTCTACAGAAAATTCCAGAGCATCTTCCTGTGCCACATTTTCCTCAGTTTCATTCTGTGTCATCCGTTGTTCTTTCATATGGGAACTCACTGGCCCATCACTCCACAACACTGACTTCTTCAGAGTTGCCATAGTTTCCTGTTCCTCCCCTTGCTGTGCAACTCCAACTGAACCTTTGTACTGGTTTCCGTCTGAAGGCTCCAAAGTATCTTCATATGGTAACTGATCAGATGTTTCCCGCTCCAGTGGTTTCCTCCTTAATTTGGGGATCCATTGCTCTATCCTGCTGTGGTATTATCAGAGTTAGATTTTCTACACTAAACACTTCACTTCACAGGTAATCCATGACGTCAGTTTCTGTTTCTTTAACTTCTTCATTACTAATCCTCTTTTCTGCTTTTCCTTTTTCTTTTCTTATTTTTTGTATTGTAAAATTTTCCATATCCAGATGCCTTTGCCTGTATTTCTCTTGAAATATCTTTGGTGCTCTTTTTGTATTGATTAGTTTTGTTTCCTCATTTTCATAGATATTGCACCATATTAAACCTCTTTTTCTTTCCCATGTCCATATCTCTTCTTCACATGTCTCCTGCTCCTCCTGTTTCTCCATACTTGGAGGACTTGTTATTCCACAATGTTGTGATATAACTTGTGTTACACTTTTGACACTAAATACTTCACTTCACATCTATTCCATTACTTCAGCTTCTATTTTTTTTCACTTTCAAATATTTTATTTTGTTTTTCATTAAAATAACATCTTTCAAACAATAAATAAAGAAAGCAGAAAACTTCTATTTTTTTAACATCTACTTTACTAATCTTCTGTTCTGTGTTCCTTGTTTCATAGGTTGGTACTAGGCTATCAGCCCTAGGGCTTATACAAGCCTAGCCATAACAATTCCATGGCTATTTCTTCCCACAATATTTACTTCCCTGGACCCCTGTCTAGCAGGGCAACTGACTTGATCCCTGGGATGACTTTCCTATCTCCCATCCAATTGTCAAGGTTCGTTTTGAAAAGGGCCAAAGAGGCGCTCTGCTTGACATGTATTGGCAGTCTATTGCAGAGTCTGGGGAGTCTCTTGGTCAGGAACCTATCCCTCCAGCATATTTTGTTCATTGTCATGACAAGGTTTAGATCTCTGGAGTGTGTGGCTCTGAGGGATTGGGATTTCTTTAAGTGTAGCATGTCCAACAGCTCTGGGTTTGACATGGCCTTGTATGTTAAGCAGAAATTGCCTCTGAATAGATGATATGTGATAGAGTATAGCTGGAGTTTTTTTAGATGGTCAGCATAGGGCACCTGCCTTAGGCCTGTGATTCTTTTAGTATGGTATTTCTGTGGCCTTTCCAGTTGTTGCAGATGTCTTGAGAGGCACATACCAAATGGGGCATTGTATTCTATAATGGGTCTAATGAGGGATGAGCACAGTGGTACAATGACCTCCTTTTTTCTGGAAGAAAAGCTCTTAGTGATGAGGTGTGCCACATAGAAGGATTTCCTGACTGTTGTGGTGATGTGGTTATCGAAGGTGAGACCACTGTCCACCTGTGTCCCTAAGTCTCTTATCACACTTTCAGTGCTTAGTGTACTGCCACCTATGTGGTAACTCACGGGTAAATATTTTTTCCCAAAAGGGTAACTATACATTTCTTGGGATTGAGCTTGAGCCCATGGCTCTGGCACTAAGCATCTGTCTCTATAAGGCCCTTTTGTAGAATATCCACATCATATGGGGATTCAATAATGGCTCCCAGTTTGCAGTCATCTGTGAACTTTGTTAGCCAGAGTCCCTTAGTGTTGGCCTGTACTTCAGAGAAGTAGATGCCATATAAGAGCGGTCCCAGGACTGAACCCTGAGGTACTCCACTTGTCACTTGTCTGGAGCTGGATTTGGAGTCGGCTACTTTTACAGTGTGGGTTCTGTCAGTAAGCCAGTTGGCAACCCATCGAGTGATGTAGGGATTACTGTCCAGCTTAGTAAGTTTATCTGTGATTCCAGAGTGGGTGATGATGTCGAAGGCTCTAGCAAGGTCCAGATAGGCTGTGTGGACCACCTTACCCTCGTCCACAGCTCTGGAGACTGATTTGAAGAAGTCAGTTAGGTTCAGGAGACAAGATCGGCCCTTCAAGAACCCAAACTGGGTGGGGTCCAGTGTTTGAAGGTTGCCAATGTCTTTGTTTATAAGTTCCATGATAATACGTTCCATAGCCTTGCAGATAAGGCTTGTCAGACTGATGGGGCGGTAGTTGTTCCCAGGATCCAAGGTGGATCCCCCTTTGTGGAGTGGGATAACTGTAGCTGTGTGCCACTCAGTGGGCATGAAGCCTGAGGTGAGGCTATGATTAAACATGACACTTAGGTGAGGTGGCAGTTCATTTTGTAGTTCATGTAGTACACTGCCCGAGATGTCTTCTGGTCCCATGGATGCTGTATTCTTAGCTTTGGAGAGTGCGGTTTTTACCTGTGTGGCCGTTATTACTGGAATTTGGCAATCTTTCAGTATTGAGATGGGCCCTTTACGGGGTGAGAGGAGGGTGAAGTTGGCACTGAATCGATCTGCCAGGATATTGACAATATCCTTGGGATCAGTATATTTAATGCCATTCTGTTGTAGCTCAGAGCAGATCTGAGCATTGCCATTTAGATTCTTAACATAGATATAGAATGCCTTGTGGTTGTTTTTGGAATCTTTAGCAATTTTATTTTCGTAACTAGCTTTGGAGGATTTTATGAGGGATCTCAGTTTCTTACTGAGGCTGGTAAGGGAGTTCTTTGCATCCTGGGATTTTCCTCTTTTCTGCAACAATTTCTTCCTTTTGTTGTAAAGTTTGTTTATGGCAGGGGGACCACAAGATTGGCTTTCTTTTTTTAGAGGACAGCATCTTGGTTCTATTTGGGATGACACGATTCATGCACGAGTGGATGTGCTCATACAGTGCCTTAGTGTAGGATTCAGCAGTCGAACTTTCAGTTCCTGTCTGCATGGGTTTCATGAAGTTTGTCACTTCTGACTTGAGTAGCATGAAGTTGGCTTTGGAGAGGTTTTTTTACGGAGGTGCTCTTATTTTTTGCATTGTGAAATTTTCCATATCTGGATACCTTTGATTGTATTTCTCTTTGAATATCTTTGGGGCTGCTTTTTTGTATTAATTTGGCTTTCTCCTTTGTGTAAATATTACACCATATCAGATCTCTCTTTCTTTGCCATGTTTACATTTCTTTTTATACCTTTCAAAAACCTCTAGATTTTGTTCTTTATATTTTTGCACTTCTTCAGTCACTTCTTTTTCCAAATGGCCCAAGGTTTCTTGGTCTATATAATGTTTTCCATAAATCTGTTGTATTAATGAACACAAATTTCCATTTGACGGTTTCAACAGTTTTTTTTGTGCATGTATTTTTCTTTCCTCTAATTTCTCTCTTAATCTTTTTGTATATCTCCTGTCTGGAAATTCTAGGCTTCTTGCATAATAATAACAATACATTATATATTTTTCCTCAATAGTCCCCTCTATCATCTTTATGGCTCTTTTTTTCCTATCAGTATTTGTGATTTTTTTTTGTGGACTACTACTTTCTTCTATGACAGGAGGCCATCCTCCCCCCTGGGCCTGACCTAGCCCCATTGAAGGAATGTTTCTGTGTCTTGAGGATTCTATACTGCCATTTTTCCCAGTTCTGGCACCAGTGCGCTGACCAGGATTGGGCACTTTTTTTTGTCCTGGGTCTTGTGCACCCAGCTGTATTTTATATTTTTAACCTACTTCTCTCCGTGATATATGGTATATAAAATACAGTCTATACATCAGTGTCATCTTGGTGAGATGTGAAAAACAGGGTCCACGTCATGCAGATATTCACCAAGACTTAAGAATGATTTCAGTTCCAGCAATACTTCTCTCCTTTGCTTTCTAATTTATCATCTCTCCATTCAGACCCTGTATGGTCCTGTGTGGATGTGAGAATGCTTTACTAACCTGGCACGGAGCATGAGCAAGGTTTCCTGTGAGTATTATTTAAGCTGACTTTTGAATTGAGCTGTTTTATTTTGCTGTTTAAGTGTACTCTAGAATTTCAAGACATAATGAGATTAGAGAGAATCACCAGCATTATTATTTGATTTAGTTCATAGGTTCATAGGTTCATAGGTGTGTACTAGGCTAATGGTCCTGGACTCTTTACAAACTTAGCCCATAGGATTACCCTGACATTGTGCCACCTGACCTTAGTTCCCAGTGCCTCTGTCCAGTAGAGCCACTGGAGTGATCCCTGGGGTGAATTTTCTATTTCCCAACCACTCATCAAGGTTTCTTTTGAAGACGGCCCGTGAAGTGCTCTGTTTGACATGTATGGGAAGTCTATTCCATAGCAAGGGCAGTCTCTGGGAACCTGTTCCTCCAGCACGTTCTGTTTATTGTGGTAATGAAGCTGAGGTCACTGGAGCATGTGGTGCGGCGAGATTGGGATTTTTTTAGATGTAGCATTTCTAACAGAGCTGGATCAGACACGGCTTTGTATGTCAAGCAGAGATCGCCTCTAAGTAGGCTATATGAGACTATGAGAATAGTTGGAGTTTTTGAGTCTGTCCATATAGGACAAGTGTTTAAGGCCTAGGATCCTCTTTGTGAGGTACTTTTGTGGCCTCTCCAGTTGTTGCAGGTGTCTAGTGAGGTATATGCCAAATGGGGCATTGTACTCGATGATTGGCCTAATGAGGGAAGAGTAGAGGGAGACAATGACCTCTTTCCTCCTGGATGCAAAACCCTTAGTAATGAGATGTGCCACATAGAAGGACTTTCTAACCACAGTGGCAATGTGGTGGTCAAAAGAGAGCCTGCTGTCAACCTGTGTTGCCAGATCTCTTATAATGCCTTCTCTGTTCAGTGGACTACCATCGATGTGGTAATTCATGGGAACCAGGTTTTTCCCAAAGGGGATCATGACACATTTTTTGGCATTGAGCTTAAGGCCATGGTTCTGACACCAGTCACTGGTCTCAGTGAGGCCTTTCTGTAGGATGTCAACATCACTTGGGGAGTTAATAATAGCTCCCAACTTGCAATCGTCTGCGAGCATCATTAGCCAGAGACCCTTTGTGTTGGCCTGGACTTCAGAGAAGTAGATACCAAACAGGAGAGGACCCAAGACCGGACCCTGTGGGACTCCACTTGTGACTGGTCACCAGTCTGACCTGGAGCCCACTACTTTCACACTGTGGGTTCTATCTGTTAGCCAGTTTGCAACCCACTTAGTGATATAGGGGTTGATGCCTAGCTTAGTGAGTTTTTCTATGGTTCCTGAGTGGGGAATGATATCAAATGCCTTGGCCAGATCATGGTAGGCTGTATGAACCACCTTGCCTTCATCCACAGCTCTGGTGACTGACTCAAAGAAGTGAACCAAGTTGAGCTAGCATGATCTACCCTTCACAAAACCAAACTGTGTGGGATCCAGTGTTTGGAGATTCCCTATGTTCTTCTTTCGGCTTTTCCCAGTTAGGGGTCGCCACAGCGGAACTACAGTCCACTAATGATTGGCAGTAGATTTTTTTTACAGTGCCGAGGTGCCAGCTCGACGCCCAACCTTCAACGAAGGCACACCCACTTATGCATGTTTTTCGAACGCCACTTGACCACAGGGAGGACATGCAGACTCAACACAGAAGGCACTCCAGCCGAGAATTGAACGGGAGAACCTCTTGCTGTGAGGCAACAATGCTACCACTGCACCACCACGGCTTTATTTGGAGATTCCCTATATACTTGTTTATTAGGTCCATGATGATGCGTTCCATAGCTATGCATATCAGACTTGTCAGGCTAATGGGGCAATAGTTCCCAGGGTCTGTAGTTGCTCCTCCTTTGTGGAGAGGGATGACTATAGCAGTGCACCATTTGGTAGGAATAAAGCCTGAGGTGAGGCTGTTATTGAACAGGGCACACAGGTGAGGTGCCAGTTCACTCTGTAGTTCATATAGAACACAGCCAGGGATAGTGTCAGGTCCCATAGAAGTTGTATTCTTGGCCTTGGACAGTGCTGTTTTAACCTGTGCAGCAGTAATACTGGGTGCCTGGAAATCTATTGGTGTTGTGATTGGTCCTTTGGGGGGGTAAAGTTGGCACTGAATCTGTCGGCCAGCATATTGGCAATATCTGTTGGCTCGGTATAGGAGGTACCATTGTGCAGTAGCTCAGAGCAAATCTTGGTATTGCCATGGAGATTCTTTACATAACTATAGAAGGCCTTGTGTTGTCTTTACTATCTGCTGCAATTCTGTTTTCATAGCTAGCTTTAGAGGATTTGATGAGGGATCTCAACATTTTGTTGAGGCTGATAAGGGAGTTTTTTCCAGTCTTGGGACTTCACCTTATTCCGCATCAGTTTCCTCCTTCTGTTGTAGAGTTTGTCTTTCAAACAATAAATGAAGAAAGCAGAAAGCTTCTATCTTTTTAACATCTACTTTACTAATCTTCTGTTCTGTGTTCCTTGTTTCATAGATTCATAGGTTGGTACTAGGCTATCGGCCCTAGGGCCTATACAAGCCTAGCCATAACAATTCCATGGCTATTTCCTGGGATTTTCCTCTTTTCTGCAAAAGTTTCTTCCTTTTATTGTAAATATTGTTTATGGCAGGGGACCACTAGATTGGCTTCCTTTTTTTGGAGGAGAGCATCTTGGTTCTGTTGGGTATGGCGAGATCCATGCATTTGTGTACGTGTTTGTAATAGTTAGATTGGAATGGGTCTATGTCAAAAGATCAAAAGGACAAATTGTCAAAACCCATATGGTCGAGACCCTATGATCAAAATTTCCGTCGGAAAAAAAAATTCAAGCTTAAACATCCACATACAACAAAAACAAACAAAAAAAATCCTCACACACCCCCTGCTAATTATATATACCAACTCTGAGATCACACTACAATGGAGAAAAGGGCAAATGTCCTGATCCCTACCGTAACATGATCTCAGTCAGAATGGTTCGACAGGCTGAATTGTCGATCATATGGTCTCGACCATATGGGTTATGACAATTTGTCGGTTTCCCGAGTGGATTTAGTACTTGAGCATAGGTGTACAACAGGAGAGTAATAATGTAGATTTTTTTTTGTGGTGCAGGACATTTATTGGTGAATGGATGAAGTTCTGGGAATGAGTAGCTGAGTATATTCTAGGTAGCTGTTAGCTCAATCCAGTTTAGTGCCTTTAGTGGTGAACAGAGATGTGTTCTATAGAGAGTATCAGTTGCACATTTGGATTCTTTGTTGTAAAAGGCTATCCATGTAAAATTCTCATAGATATGTCAGAGTTAAAAAGTACATGACTTTCAACCAGGCCATAGCACCACCACTGCCCTTATATCATTCCTCGATACAGTAAACAAGGCTCGTGACTTAGGAAAAACTGTAGCAACCATACTCCTAGACCTCTCAAAGGCCTTCGATACCATTTCCCACCCCCTACTACTATCACAACTCTCTCACTTCCATCTGTCTCCCGCCACAATAAATTGGTTCGCTAGTTGCCTTTCTGACAGGCAACAAACAGTCAAATGGCAAAATTCCTACTCACCCTATCTCAACACGCCTACCAGAGTGCCTCAAGGCTCAGTACTAGGACCTTTATCATTCAACATCTTTATCAATCACTTCTGCACCTCTGTTCCCAACACTGACATAATTCAATACGCAGATGACTCTACAGTCATCTGCTCATCCGACTCTATCCCAGACCTGGTAGCCAAAACACAATCTGCCTTTTCCATCACTGAAGCTTGGATGAAAACTAACCACCTAGCCCTAAACCCAAACAAAACAAAATTCATGATCTTCACCCCATCAAAATATACCCCAACTTCCAAAGAAACTTTCAAAATATTTAGCCAAAACCATTCCCAAATTAAAATCATCACCCACTCAAAACTCCTTGGGGTGGTTATAGACACCAGCTAAAATTTGATAATCACATACAAAAAAATATCAAAATAAATAATCCAAAACTGAGATTGCTCTACAGGAATAACAAACACCTAACCTACTCCTCTAGAAAAACAATAGCATCCACCTACCTCCTCCACTCTGTTATGTACGGTTCACCAATACTAACCAATCCAATCCTCCATAATAGCCAAACTAGAAACCAGCTACAACAAGATATTGAAATTTGCAACTAACTCAAAATACCCCTCTCACCACTATAAGTCTCTCCAGTATTTAAACTGGCTTGAACTTCCAAACTACCTAGACTGTCTACAACTTACCACCACCCACAAACTTATCTTTAAACCCTCTGACTGCCCATCCCTTAGTTACATCTTTACCTCCTACATTCCCAACAGGCCCCTTAGATCCAAGAACACAAACCTCCTCCAGGTGTACAAGCCTAAGAGTTCACCTGGACAGCTTATCTTCTCTTTCTCATGGGGCAAAAAGTGGAATGCCATCCCACCATCCCTCAGAACTACCCACAGCCTTGCCACCTTTAAATCTTCTCTGCACTCTTATCTGCCTGGAAATGCTTCTGCTCTCAGTCCTCTGCTAACCACCCCTCATGAAAATTCTCCACTTAATGACAATACATTCATTGGTAATGCTTACGATTAGCTAATATGTTATATTTGAATCATATTGTGTATAAAGTCTAAATATATTTTATTCTTTCTGTAGTAATAACATTCTGTAAAAACTTCCTTTACTGTGAAGTGTATAACTGTTCTAATCCTGTTTGTATACAGTCTACAGATGTTATAGTTTCTGTTCATCTACATTGTTTGCATTTACTGTGGAGCTTCTCTCCTCGGGCCTCCACTGAAAATGGGTTCTTTATGGTCCAGTGGACTACCCCGGTTAAAAATGACAAATAAATAAATAAATAATAAATACTGAATGTAGTACAGACACTAGACAGGTAAGGCTCAATTTTCATCCAAATTAAAAATGTGCATGATTCTATGACATGCTTAAAAGATCCTACTTCAGTTTATTCAAGCAGCTATAACAATTTATTTCTGCAGTTTTGAGTCCCTGGTTTAGGCAGCTTTACCTATTGGCGTCATGTCAGCGCTCTGAACCAGTGTCAGTGCTTTGAATCATTGGTCGTCACATCAGCCTTTTCACACTCTAGAGTTACTGACTCAATGAATTTTTGCTTTGGGTCATTTCTGAAGTAAACTATGACCACATTCATTTCACGGCTTTATGCTAGTCATTTTAACTATCATAGATATGCCCAAGGCACACATCAGAATTAAACTGAATAGTGTGCACTCTGGATTCATTCAGAATGTTTACAGAATTAATAATTTCTCATTTGGAGAAAATTGAGAATGAAATCTGACTTTCCTCATTTACAGAATAACAGTGCTCAGAAATGGTACATTTTATTCTTTTTTCATGGCTGAAACAAGCTGAATCTGAGGTCATTGGTACTGCTCATGTATGTAGGACTTTTCTTTGTTCTCTAAATACTGCCACAAACTTATGTGCAAGTTCGAATATCTAGTCTTGTTTTTTCCATAAGCTGAGTATTAGAAATAAGCATCACTGAATGTGATCTATTTACATAGCTCTATTTGCCAGGAAGATTTGACTGCATTGTGTGCCTGAAGCTATGGTGTCAGGTAGCAGTTTTGTAACTGTGTGGTGGGAAACCTAGCTCCCTATACTTGGCAAAGACACACTTTTACAGAGTGACTTCTAAAGTAGTGTGATTTTTTGAAACACTACAGCATGCTGTAGAGAAACATCATTCCTTGCTTATGTGTTCTCAGTCATTGTGAATGATTCTTTTTTGCAACAGAGAGATGAGATATTGCGGGTGTTTGTTTGTGCGCCTTTTTCCTATTTCTTTTTAAGATCCATATGCAAGTGTTACTTTGCTGTATAACACATTGTACTCTGCAAGACTGATACCCTTATTAAGTCTGAGATTTAATATTCTTTTGGGATTGTTGTTAGCACTCCAGTTACTGTCCCAAATCATCTAGTAGTGCTCCAGCAACTGTGCTATACCATCTAATAGTGTACCAGCAGCTGTGCCACATCATCTACTAGTGCACCAGTAACTGTGCCATATCATCTACTAGTGCACCAGCAACTGTCCCATATCATCTAGTAGTACACCAGCAACTGTTCTATATCATCTACTAGTGTACCAGCAGCTCTGCCACATCATTTACTAGTGTACCAGCAACTGTACCATATCATCTTGTAGTGCACCAGGAACTGTGCTATATTATCTATTTGTGTACTAGTAACTGTACCATATCATCTTATAGTGCACCAGTAATTGTGCCATATCATCTATTAGTGCACCAGCAACTGTACCACATCATCTACTAGTGCACCATGCACCAGATACTGTGCCATATCATCTTTTTCTGTACTAGTAACTGTGCTATGTCATCTACTAGTGCACCGGCAACTGTGCCATATCATCTACTAGTGTACCAGTAACTGTGACACATCATCTACTAGTGCACCAGTAACTGTGCCATATCATCTACTAATCCACCAGCAACTGTGCCATATCATCTACTAGTGGACTGGTAATTGTGCCATATCATCTACTAGTGTACCAGTAACTGTATCATATCATCTACTAGTGCACTAGTAACTGTATCATATCACATACTAGTACACAACTTTGCTCTCCTCTCTTCTGCACAATATTATTTCCAATAAAGAATGGAATAAGGGGCTACCATATCTGGCTCCCATACTATCCACCTAAAGTCAACCACTTTATATTACTTATAGGGATGCCATACCCATCTTCCATACTGACCACCTGAAGTCAGTCACTTTATATTACTTATGGAGCCATCACCCAACTCCCATGCAAACAAAATGAAATTAGCCACTTTTTATTACTAATGGAGCTACCACACCCCAACTCTCATACTCATCACCTGAAGTCAGCCACTTTTTATTACTGACAGGACCACCACACCCAACTTCCATACTAACAACCTGAAATCAGACACTTTAAAATACTTCCTCTTCTGGTCTTATTAAATGGTGTTATATATTGCCAAACACAGGCAACTATCTTGTCTAACTAAAGTTTAAACATTTTCTTTCATAAATCCTCTCACTTATCTGTTTTATAGTCCTAGAGCTACCCATATCCTCTGATGACCTAGTTGTCTCTTATGTGTCTTTCAGCTTTTCCCGGTTAGGGGTCGCCACAGCGGAACTCCGGTCTGCTAATGATTGGCAGTTAATTTTTACGTGCCGAGTTGCCAGCCCTGACGCACAACCTTCAACGAAGGTACGCCCATTCACGCATGTCTCCATGCAGAAAACGCTCTAGCTAAGAATCGAACCGGACAGTGTCTTACTGTGAGGCGACAATGCTACCGCAGCACCACCACCGTGGACACCTAGTTGTCTCTTAGCTTCCCTTAAAACAAGTTATCACACAAGAATTGCCATTAATACTTTGATATGGCTATTTCTAAAGGCTATGAGTTTACAGTGCTAACTAATTTTACATACTAGTTTTTATACATTTTATTAACTGGGCTGTCCAACTGGCTTGAGGCCCATTTTCACTGGACACCTGGGAGCATTGTTCAGTTAAATTACTTACTCAGAGTCACTCAGCTTATGGAAACTGCTGGAATCAAACCAAGGACTAGCAAGATTAAGCTCATTAGCAGATTATAGCCTTACTCCTCTGCAGTAAAAATGTTAGATTAACTCTGGTAGTTAATTCTTGCCTTGTGGTATTGCTTTAGACTTAAAATGTTAAGTTTACTCAAGTTAATCCATGACCTCTGTACAGTAATTCAAGAGTCAAATAAGTTTAAAAAGCAAAGTGTATTTTCCATTAGAAATGTAAATGTAACTGAGAAACTGAACTCCTTAGTTTATTAAAACTCTCCTGACAGATCCAGACATACATAACTGTACGCTTCTTCACTTCCTTTGTATAATGTATACCTACAGTCTTTCTCATCATGACAAGACACCCTGAATTCACAATAATTCACACTGAGCTTCTACTCTATATATAGTGGACCAAGGCTAATAAAATAAAATTGTTGAGATTCACTACTAAAATATAATCATAGTGGGACTATTCATTATAAAGTCTACCTATACAATGTGGACAGAACGTTAGAGTTTGAAGGACAACAGAACTGAGAGTCTAATGGAGTGAAAGAGCATTACACAGGCAAAATCTTATATGAAGGTGTTGTTTTGGCTGGGAATCGGGCTGAGAGAAATTGGTACAGAAGATCATTTGTTGGACTATGATACTGACTTTGACTTATATATGCTTTTATTTTATGCTCATTGCCAATTATTAGCCCACATTTGTTCTCCTTGGAGCAACAGCCAGTCATAGGATAGCATCACTCAGGAAGTGATTAGAAGGGATTTCTGGTGCAGTCTAAGTCCCTACCCCCAGGTAGCTAATCTGCATTTACTTAAGGGAAACTAAGCTGTGTCATCTCCACCAAGGGTATGTTCACACTTGTGGCTATAGCCTCATGAATCCAATTTGTTATTGCAGCACAGCAGAGATAAGAGCACATCTGTGGCCCATATGCTGCATTCTGTACTTATATATTGCAGCAGACTGGACTGCTTCCTGACAAGGATTGGTGCGCTGGTATTGGCCACTCCCTCTCAGCCCCTCATGATTGGCTCCTGGGCCACTAATCAAACCTAGGTGGTCATGTTCATAGTCAGACTTTCATTCCTATATGCCACAAAGCAGACATGATGCTGAATTTATACATAATGACATAATGAGATTTGTTTGGCAGAGATACTGGCAGTTTTGATGAAAATTAGGAAGAACTTTGTGCTTTGTGATGATGGGATTCTTTTTGTGATTTGGAACTATTTAGCCTAGTTTTCAGAGATTAACTATTGCTGTCAAAATACTCATGTTGTGTTTATGTTATATTAATTTATTCCAGGTTGAAGCATTTTGTATCAGTGTTCTACCTAGGTTATGAAAGATAGATAAACAGATTAAAAAATAAGGAATGGAGATGTGTTCTTATGTTTTCATTTTATTTGAAACGAAGGAAGTGGAAGATAGATAATAATTGTAGGCCTTTGGCATTGTTTAATTCTGATCATAATATTTTGAAGAAAATTCAGCAGGGCCTAACTGGATCAGTGGTAGAAAATTTGTTAAAACAGGAAATAATGGAGTTTATAATAGTTGCAGTAGTTGGGTTTGTTTCTAATGCTTAGGGCAGGAAAGCATCAGGGAAAACCACACGGTGAGTCTTATATTATTACAGATAGACAGACATTTCAACTGTTGAAGCATTATAGCCTTGGGGAAAGATTTATTGCTTCTATTTTTAAGAATACCTGGGTAAAACCTTTGATAAAGGAGTTTGCAAGAGATAGAGTTTATATCTGTAAGATACTATTTAGAGATGCCTCCTAAGATCCATTTAATTTAGTTTAGTTCTTAATACAATATTTTATTTATTTATTTATTTACATTTGTTGACCAGGAGTGTCCGACTGGACATAGGTCCATTTTCAGCGGAGGCCGGGGAGAAAAGCTCCACAGTTAAAATAAACAGACAGTAGTTACATTGGATTACATAGCGATTAACAATTTGATTAACATAGCAATTAATTACAAACATATTTACAGACGAAGAACATAGTACATCAGTAGACAACTAGAATCTTTATCTGCGAAATACACAACAGACATTAACAAATGTTACAATAAGAAGTCCCTGCTGTATAATAAGTAATAGGATTATGAGCATCTGTGCTTGCTATAATCGAGGTAGTTAGTGGGGTGGAAAGAAAGGTAGTGGTTGGATGGGGTGGGTGATATTAGAGTAGGAGTCGCAAGGGCATAGCCAGCATGTTTTTAGGTGCGCTTTTAGTAAAGTTTTGAAGTGGGTGCATGATGGTACGGAGGTAATTGTGGGTGGGAGGGAGTTCCATAATTTGGCTATGGCGCAAGAGAATAGTGCTTCACCAGCAGAGTTATTGGCTTTAGTGATCTGCAAGTGATTTTTGTTGCTGGATCTTAATGGTCTGGTGGTGCGATAGTGTTGGAGTAGATTCTGGAGGGATGGGACATTTAGTGGATGGTTTACTAGTTTGTGGGTGAGTGAGAGTTGATACCATTGAAGGAGGTGAGGGAGTTCAAGCCAGCCCAGTTCAGCAAGTGAGAGACAGTGGTGACTACAGTAGGATGCCCCTGTGGCGGATTTGGTGATTTTGTTGTAGCAGGTCTTTAGCTTGTTTAGATCCCATTGCCTTAGGTTGGTATATATTGGAGAGACATAAAGTAGGGTGGATATAAGGTGGGAATTTGCTATTGAAATCTTTGCTGCTTTGGTGAGAAGTTGCTTATTTCTGTATAACACTCCTAGTTTTTTGTGGAGTTTTTTTATGGTCATGGATATGTGAATGTTAAATTTTAGTTTATTGTCTATTTCCACTCCTAGCAATTTGGTGTGTTCAGTTGGGTATATAGTGGTGTTGTCTTTTGCTGTGATGTTAAAGTGAGAGTTGTTTTGAGTATGTTTGGTGGTTTGGAAGATGAGTAGTTTAGTTTTGTTTGGGTTGAGTATTAACTGGGCATCGGATAACCAAGTTTCAACAGAGGAAAAGGCTTCCTGTGTGACTTTTTGCAGTTTGGGTAGGGACTGGGCTGAGCAGATGATGGTTGAGTCATCTGCGTATTGTATGAGTGTGCCATGTTTGATGGCAGAGGCTAGATTATTGGTGAAAACAGAGAAGAGTAGGGGTCCAAGGATGGATCCTTGGGGAACCCCTATAGAGACAGGTAGTTGGGGAGATATGTCATTCTGCCATACAATGGATTGTTGGCGGTCAGACAGGTAACTCTAAAACCAGTTGGTGACTGATTGAGAGAAGGATAGGTTATTGAGGACAGAGATGAGTTGTTTGTGTGGGACCTTGTCAAATGCTTTAGATATGTCTAGGAAAGTAGCAGAGGAGAGATAGCCATTGTTTTTATGCTGAAGGATAGTGTTAGTAAAGGAGCATAAGGCAGTGGTGGTGCTATGGTTTGGTCGGAAACCATGCTGAGTATTGGAAAGGAGGTTGTTAGTAAGGAGGTAGTCTGAGACCTGAGAGTGAATGCATCTCTCTAGTATTTTGGCGAGTGGAGAGAGAATAGCAACGGGGCGGTAACTGGTTAGTTCTGTGGAGAGGCCGCCTTTGTGGGGGGGAATTATATGTGATACTTTCCACAGTGTGGGACTGTAACTTTCTGACAGAGATCGGTTAATCAAGATGGATACTGGGAAGGCCAGAGCATCAGCTGTGATTTGTAGGTATTCACTTGGGAGGTTGTCTGCTGCTAATTTGGTGGGCTTAAGTTTAGTTAAGAGTTTTTTATGTTGGAGGTAGGTACAGGAGAAAAAGAGAAGGCAGTGGGAAGATTACTAGTTGAAGGTGTGGGTTGGAGGGGAGGGGGGTTGTGTTGTTTAGCTAGTGATAGTATGGTTTGTGTGAAGTGTGTGTTGAATGAGGTAGCAATATTTTCGGAGGAGTGAGGGATGTTAGGAGGAGGGGTACTGACTTTACCTGGGTGGAGGATGGAGTTTATGGAGGACCAGAATTGTTTGGGGCTGTGTTGGGAGGAGTCTAGGGCAGACTGGTAGTATTGGAATTTGTCCTGTTTTATTAGCTTTTTTACTCTATTGAGTAGTTCTAGGAATTTCTGTCTAGTTGAGGGGGATTTGGTTTTGCACCAGTGCTCCTAGGCTTTATCCCTTTTTTTCATTTCTGACTTAGTGGTTTTCTGTAGCCATGGGGAGGGTTATGCTTTGGTTCTGGAAAGTCTTATGGGGGCATGGTAATTAAGGATGGTCAGGAAGGTAGTATTAAAAAATTCAACTGCGTCATCAAGACTGAGGTACTTTAGAGGATGCCAGTTACATTCTTTGAGGGATGAGATGAATGTGAGTGGGTTGAAGTTTAGTTTTTTATGTATTTGATTGTAGATGACAGGTTTAGCTTGGTATAGGTATTTTTTGAGTAGGAATGTTGGGGAGTGATCACTGAGGCTATCTGATAAGCAGCCTGTTATATATGACTGGGGGCTCTTACTGACTAGTATTCATTCCAGGGTAGTATGCTTGCTGGAGTTTTTATTTATCCTGATTGGTGACTGGACTAGTTGGGTGAAACCATGAAGGTTTACATGATGGGTTGGATGGTTGCCAGATCAGGATTGCAAGTCAATATTGAAATCACCTAAAATTATAGTTTCTTGGGGTTGATGGTGGGTAGACCAGCTGAGGAGGTTTTCTAGTGGAAGGATGTTTTGGCCAGGTGGGAAGTAGCATCCAATTATGTTGATGGTTTTGTTTTGGTTTACTTTGAGTTTGGTATATATTATTTCTTCATTGCCTATTTGTGGAGATGATGATTTTAAGATCTGGATGTTTAGATGCTGTTTAAATATTATAGCTACACCGCCTCCTCTCTTGTTTAACCAGTCTGCTCTTAGTATGCCGTAACCATTAGGGAGTATTTGCTCACTGGTAATGTGAGGTTTTAGCCAGGTTTCTGTCAGGATGACTATATCTGGGGAGTACAAGTCTATGGTGGCATGGAGTTCATGGACTTTGTTGTATATACTTCTAATACTTAGGCTTAGCAGAAGGAAGTCACTTGGCTTTCTATTGGCTGTGATATGGGAGAAGTTGTGGTTTCTAGTCTGATTCTGAGGATTGGAGTTGGAGATGGTAGGGCCAGGGTTGGGGTGGATGTCTCCACTTAGGGCTAGTTTTGATATGCATGAGGTTATTAGTTTTCTCAGTTTTTGAATATGTTTGTTTATTAGGGAAACTTTATGATTGTGCTCTGTGGGTAATAGATATGGTGGGAGACTTACTATGTTAAGTTGTAGGGATGCTTTATGTTTCAGTAATATAGTTGGTAGAATATGTGGGGGTGCATAAGGATGGTTCTTGAGTTGGTGGGAGGGGAGCTGAGTGATGGTGAGACATGAGTGGTGGTGTGAGTAGTAATACAGTGGTAGCGGCTGAGTGGGGGAATGATGGAGCTTTGGTAGGATATAAGATATGCAAGGAGAGTGCATGCAGTGAGCATAGGTAAGGTATGCTTCTACATGTTAGTTGAGGAGGTGTGATAGTAGTGGGAAGATAGATGAGGTAGTGTTGGGTTAGCGCTGTAGTTGGCTATTGGAAAGATGGGAGAGGTTTGTGAGTGTAATAAAGGTAGGACCACTGGGGGCGGGAGGTAATAGGGGGCAGGGTAGGGAGTGAAGCAGGTAGAGACCCTGTTAGTAGCACATATGAGGGGGCTGGAAACAATCAGGTAACACAGTAAACTGATAAATGAACATATGGTAAGTGACAAAGGGTGGTTGTAGTTTTAAAAATGGTACCTGCCACAGGTAATATTTATTAACTTTGGGATTGGCTTAAGGTAATAAAGAGGGAAGGGGGGGAGAGAACAAGGGTGTGAGCAGGCAGTTCTTTTGTACTGCTGCTAATGAGCCAAAGCAAAGACAAGTTTGTGTTTAAGAAACAATCAGAATTGACCAAGGACTGCTCTGAAACTGTAAGTCATTTCTTAACCATTTCTCAGGTGAAAAAACAGGATAACTTTGTATCAGTAGGCTACGTTTAAATTAACACATACACAGTATTGATCAGTTATGGATACTATTTGCTAACAGAAGGGAATAAGAAAGAAAGTGGAAGACGAGTGTGTGTGTGTGTGTGTGTGTGTGTGTGTGTGTGTGTGTGTGTGTGTGTGTGTGTGTGTGTGTGTGTGTGTGTCGGGAGGGGGGCTGCTTACAAGCCAAAGCAGAGTGCTCTCCAGGGAAAAATGAATATTGGCTCAGACAGGTAGACACATACTCAAAGTTAACTTTAGCTGTTTGCAGACAGTTCAGACCCAGACTGCGCTTTTCTTATAAGAATGATAAAGGTGGTACCACAGTTGAATACTTAAGAGTGGTGTTAGGTTCAAAGTTAACTTTAGCTGTTTGCAGACAGTTCAGACCCGGACTGTGCTTTTCTTATAAGAATGATAAAGGTGGTACCGCAGTTGAATACTTAAGAGTGCTGTTAGGTTCAAAGTTAACTTTACAATATTAATGGACATGAAGAAGCGAAAAAGAGGGATGGAGCTGGGAGGAGGAGAAGGAGTGAAAATTCCTATAATTTGTAATTATACAGATGATCTGATTTTGATTTGTTAGGTAAGAGAGGCCTGTAGGGTACAGGACAGCAATACCGAATGGTTATTAAAAATGTCAGGGTAGAGCCTGAGTAAAGTGCTGAGTAAGAGTATTGAGATCATTAACATTAGGGGGATTGATCCAGAGGTCGTATCTATTTTATCAGTATTCAGTTTGTAGGATCACATGGTGATATTTTGGAGTCTAGGTAGTTGCTGGGTAGGATGAGGGGTGATGGTTTGTGGATAGAGATTTAAAGAGAAAGTTTATTTGATTTAATGATCCCCTCACTTCTGTGTATTCTTTACCAGAGTGTCTGGAACTTGAATGGATGGAAAACTCTGTTGCCACTTTGGGGCAGCAAGTTAAATTCTGTTAAAATGATATTCTGTGTAGAAGTGTGTAACAAGGAGGCTTAAGGGTATTCCATTCATTTTTGCATTACAATTCCTTAGATAAGGGAGAAGAGTTTAGAAGGTAAGTTATTATTTAAAAGTTATGGTAAAATATTGAAAATTACGTAAGTTAAGCAGAAATTATTGTGAAACAGAAACTATTATACGTGACTATAATAGAAAATGTTATTTTGGTCAGGAAGGTAGGTTAAGTGTAAAGGAAGAGGAGATTGCACTGTTTAGGGAATCTTGTAGAAGTTTCCATAGATTTCTGAGATATTCCATTGCCACTAAATCTTATAAACATTCACCACATGCAGGTATCCTTCATCAGGCCACACCAATCAATCCCAGAGTAAATTTGTGGCAAGCTATTCAGTCATCTAGATCATGTTTAGAGGAAAATAGTGCATTGCACTGATTAACATGCAGGAGAAGCTTATTTCAGAGGTTTGAGAGGTGAAGGGTTATAAACCTGTCTCTCCACCATGTCCTATGTACCTGTTGGTGAAGATTTAGGTCCATGGTTCAATACTGGAGATGTTGGACTTGCAGAGAGACAGGAGGTCCAAGAGAAATGGATATCTACACATGATCTTAGCCAAAAGGCCGAGAATCTGTAACAGTGTGTTAAGTGAGACAAATCTTCCCTCAAAATTCTGTAAGACACTGAATAAAGGAGTAGAGCTTCCAGCCTCTCTTTGTAGCTCATGGATGTTAGGCCCATGCTCTTCTTGGTGAGGAACCTTTAGGATCTTTCTAATCTTAACATGTTTATTGAACTACAACCCAAAGGGACATTGCATTCGACAATTGGTCTGATCAATATTGAGTATGAAAGAATGATTACCTCTTCAGACCTTGATGATATTTTTTTGGCTGTACTAATAAATAAATGGATTTCCTGACAACCATTGTCACATGATGGTCAAAACAGAGGGAATTATCAACCCAGATTTCCAGCTCTTTCTGGTTTGTACTGGTGGTGTGTTGCCTAGTCTACACAGTGTGATGAGGTGAGGGGTTTACATCAATAGTTTACTAGGGAAAATTCATTCTGTGGGGTTTGAATATCAGAGTGACTTAACAGCCCTCAGTTTGTAGTTGTCTGAAAACTCTGCTTGCCAGAGGTGTTGGCTCTCTGCTTGGAAATCTTGGAAGAAATTGCTGAAAAGGAAATATCCAAGCACCAAGCCTGAGGGACACTTCTGGTCTTTTTCATACTTTCTGATTAGACATCTGTAACTAACACTGAGTGGGTTCTGTCTTTATTAGACATCTGTAACTAACACTGAGCGGGTTCTGTCTTTATTAGACATCTGTAACTAACACTGAGCGAGTTCTGTCTTTATTAGACATCTGTAACTAACACTGAGCGGGTTCTGTCTTTATTAGACATCTGTAACTAACACTAAGCAGGTTCTGTCTTTATTAGACATCTGTAACTAACACTGAGCGGGTTCTGTCTTTATTAGACATATGTAACTAACACTGAGCAGGTTCTGTCTTTATTAGACATCTGTAACTAACACTGAGCGGGTTCTGTCTTTATTAGACATCTGTAACTAACACTGAGCGGGTTCTGTCTTTATTAGACATCTGTAACTAACACTGAGTGGGTTCTGTCTTTATTAGATATCTGTAACTAACACTGAGCGGGTTCTGTCCTTATTAGACATCTGTAACTAACAGTGAGCGGGTTCTGTCTTTATTAGACATCTGTAACTAACACTGAGCGGGTTCTGTCTTTATTAGACATCTGTAACTAACACTGAGCGGGTTCTGTCTTTATTAGACATCTGTAACTAACACTGAGCGGGTTCTGTCTTTATTAGACATCTGTAACTAACACTGAGCGGGTTCTGTCTTTATTAGACATCTGTAACTAACACTGAGTGGGTTCTGTCATTATTAGACAGTGGGTTCTGTCTTTATTAGACATCTGTAACTAACACTGAGCGGGTTCTGTCTTTATTAAACATCTGTAACTAACACTGAGCGGGTTCTGTCTTTATTAGACATCTGTAACTAACACTGAGCGGGTTCTGTCTTTATTAGACATCTGTAACTAACACTGAGTGGGTTCTGTCTTTATTAGACATCTGTAACTAACACTGAGCGGGTTCTGTCTTTATTAGACATCTGTAACTAACACTGAGCGGGTTCTGTCTTTATTAGACATCTGTAACTAACACTGAGCGGGTTCTGTCTTTATTAGACATCTGTAACTAACACTGAGCGGGTTCTGTCTTTATTAGACATCTGTAACTAACACTGAGCAGGTTTTGTCTTTATTAGACATCTGTAACTAACACTGAGCGGGTTCTGTCTTTATTAGATATCTATAACTAACACTGAGCAGGTTCTGTCTTTATTAGACATCTGTAACTAACACTGAGCGGGTTCTGTCTTTATTAGACATCTGTAACTAACACTAAGCGGGTTCTGTCTTTATTAGACATCTGTAACTAACACTGAGTGGGTTCTGTCTTTATTAGACATCTGTAACTAACACTGAGCGGGTTCTGTCTTTTAGCCGGTTTGCTAGTTATCTTACCAAATATAAGTCAATTTTTAAAGAATTTAGCTTGTGTATGGGGAAGGTGTTGAAAGCCTCAACCAGATCAAGATACACTGTTTGCACTGCATGGCTACTATATAAAGCCTCTGTTACCCACTTGAAAAAAATCACCAGATTTAATAGACAGGATATACCCTTTATATAGCCAAATGGTTGTGAGTCAAGTCTAACATGATTTTACTTGGTTACCTGGGATGAAGAGTTTGGAAAGGGTGATTTATAAGAGTATTCTGAGACAGCAAAAGAAAATAAAATGTGAAGCATTTTAAGATGTCATGTAGACAGTTGTTCTTCAGAAGCTACTAGTTAAGGCAGAAGAAATAAGTTACAAAGCAATAGAGTGAAGCATTTGTTTAGTAAAAGGTTATAGGAGTGAGGAGGAACTAAAGCATACTTTCTTCTGAAGAGGAAAATTTAGTTTATGAGTATTATGTAGGAAAATATACACATTAGTAAAATTAGATATTAGTTCTGTGTCTGTGAGAAGTAAGGTTGAATGCCTACATACTTTTCAGAACTTAGTAGACTTTATAGTTTTTGTGAAATTAATATTATAACAGTGGGGTTATTATTTAACTTAGGAACATAGGAACAATGCTAGGCAGGCAAACTTGGGGAAGATAAGGTGCATAGTCATATCGAACTTTAAGTAGACACATACACACACAAACACACACAGACACGCAGACACACATGCACACACACACATGCACACATGCACAGACACGTGCACACACACACACACACACACACACACACACACACACACACACACACACACACACACACACACACACACATGCAGCCCCCCCCCCTCACACACACACACACACACAGACAAAAGTTCTTGCCACCCTTTGTGAGCATTTAATAGCGCTCATCTATCAAATCGAGCAGGGCCATGCATGATGATAATTGTGTAAATTTGTGTCTACCCCTCCAGTCATCAAGACTAGCGTTAAAGGTACCCAGTGTGTGTAGCACTTTGTTTGAGCGGTAGTGGTAACTTATTCCATAGGTTGGGAATATATCGTGTGAGGAATCTATTCTTCCAGTGAGTCTTGTTTATCTATAGTGTAAATTTAGGTTCCAAGTACAGGTGTTGTAAGCCACTGGTTTTGTGAGCCACACTGGTTGTTCCCTAGGGATCAGATACAAACATTGTTGGCAGGCTGAGGTTGAAGAGTTTAAGTAGAGGCTCTGATAGTGCATTTGTGGCACTGATGAGAATGCAGCCTGGTATGTTGTCTGGTCCCATGGAAGTATTATATTTAGCCATTGACAAGGGATTCTAAGACTTGTTCCTAAGTAATTTCATGGGAAACTAAATCTTCCGGGATACTGGGGCAACAATGGGGGCAAGTGGGTAAACTTAAAAGTAAATGTTCCTACTAATATATTGGTTGACTCATTCTTACACAGAGAAGAAACAAAGATGTATGAAATCTAAGGGCACATATCCCTACCTGTAAGGTAAGCTATTGCTATAAATTCTGCATTAATGGTTTCTTTTGGTCACTAAATAATAATTTCTGATGCTATAGATGAGGTTGCCATAATAAGTTTATGTTGATTAGACCAGAATACCATCTCAACATGCATCTTTTGTTGATATCTCCGTACTATTCTTATTTAATTTATATTTTTGTATGACTGTAATTATAATCACCCAGGCTGTGACTAACATTTCCCATTGATGTTAGTGCACTATCCCAGTAAAGAAACATAAACTAAAATAAATGTCACTATATGGTTCTCTGCTGGAATGTGGTTAACCACAAAAAAATGAATTTTCTATATATGTAAATCACAAATCACAAACTCTTTTATTGATTTGTGTTTCATGTCTTCCCAAAAGAGCCATAAAAGATTCATTGCCCCCTTTTCTTCTTTGTATGACATATACTTTGAAGAAACATGCTAAGGCCAGGGTCATGCTTAAAGTCACTTTAGTGACAACAAAGAGCAAGCACAGACTGACAGTAAATGTGCAGTCACTTTATATAAGATTGTGCAGTGTACTGGTTAACTTTTACAGAGCTAGGTTCAGTGCTCACTGTATGACAATTTCTACACTACTTTTGCTGAAGGATTGCTCCTTTCAGATTCATTAATGAATACTTAAGAAACAATGATATTTATCTAACAATTTCAGTAAACAGCTAAAGAACTGACTGCTAAGTGTGCTATTCAAACCTTTGAAAAGTACATTTGTATGCTTTGATTCAGTGGCAGATTATAATAGGGATGATTTTGGTGGCCACCTAGGGCTCAAAGCATGGGGGGATCATGGACAGCCACTGAATATTGACAAAATAAAGTTGTTTGTTTATGAGACAATCTAGTACAATTTAGATATTTTGTCTTCTGAACATAACGCCCTGTAATAAAAGTATTTATTTCAACTTGTAACTAAATAAAAAGAAAATTAAATACTACTGTGAGAATAAATTGCAGTGTTCCCCATTTGCACATGCACACTGCATACCAGTGTTGGTATTTAGCCAGGGAAATCTGTTTAAGGATCTTTATGCTAAAACATACATAAATAAATGACCTGGAGCTGTTCTTTTGAAGCAGCTGCAGTTTTCCGTTTGTTGCCTTTTCATAATTCATTCAGAATGTAAAAAACAGAGATTTAAACATAACAATGCATTAGTGCAATGGGCAGCTGCAGTTGGACTCACAGTGTAAAAAAGTACCAAAGTGAGGGCTAAAGGAAATTACATATATTTATTTCTTTTTATTTCCTTTCTTTTTTTTTTTTTTTACGTCATGGCAGGCTTATCATATATTGTATACATCCAGCAGAGTCATAGTGTTTCTTGAGATCATGGGTACCTCTCATTTGCCCCGCTTTTGTAGAATGCCCCTTGTTTTTCTCATATGATTGCCCAGAACTGTAGCTGACTAGTCTAGTGAACAGTGTCCTTCCATGATCTGGTGCCCATCAACTTTAACAAAGGATCTCCAAGCCAGTGCAGAAATAAATTCTGGAACTGCACTAATGGTTGAATGATGCTCCTGATCATTCCCCACAACACCTTGCACCCAGGGTAACTGCCTACTTTGTCCCGCCATAACTATGACTCTGTTTTTGCCTCATCCCTATGTTTTGATTCTTCTGGTAAATCACTGAGATTTACAGCCAGTCAGCAATTCCAGCCATCAGAGTTTCATGTTCCCTATTGTTCAGATGATACATATTAATGGTTAACATAACTATATAGTTCAGACCCTGCTGTTCAGTTAACTTAGTAATTACATTAGAGTAATATTTGAAAGTTGTATTTGATACTTGCTCTTTGTTCATCCATTACTTTTTGCAAAGAAGTTGAGATGCATGGTAGTCTCCTCAACAGTAACTCATACCTCTCAACTGTTCTTGGTTTTGCAGAGCAACTCTGATTTTTGACTTGCACATTTTCTGCTTTTTCCTCATTAAGCTGGCTTTGCAGGACTAATTTGATTGTGAGAATGAACTTGGGCATCTATGATGTACACAGAGAAATTAGTTAGAATTGTTGGGGCTGTCGATGGAGGAAACTGACTCTTATTGTTTGCTCTTTATTCTGGCTTTGCAGAGTTAATGCAACTGGACATCAATTTTATAATAATCAGGCATTTGAAGTGTATACAGAAGTAGTTATAAGTGCTGGGTCTGGGTAGGGGTGGGATCTGTCTATGAATGAAAATAGAGGATCCATTTGTCATATGCTTAATTTACAGGCTAGCATGCATTTATGTGAAGTAAGAGGACCTATTTTTTATGATCACTGTGTGTTTTTAAGAAACAAACGAAGTATATTATGCTCACAATTGTTAGGATTTATTTATTTTACCACAATCAGACAGGCTAAGGTGTACATGGCTAGTAAAGTGGCTGCAACTGTTAGGTATGGAAACAATATGAAATAAATGTGGCTTCCCCTGCTGCTGTTTGACCACTTCTAAATAACAGTCACTTGATCTGGCATAGGATCATAGTATTATAGATTAGTACTAGGCTAACTTCCCTTGCAAGCCATTTTAAGCCTAGCCAGTTATCCCTTGTGAGACTCAAACCCTGCACTTTGTGTTTATAAGGCAAACACCTTAACCATTAGGCCACCCTCCCAAACCCAATAGCAGAAGTAGTGTTAAACAATGTATTTTATTTGAAGAAATCAGTGTGAAAGTGGTACTGCTATGGATTATGCGAGTGTGTGTGTGTTTATGTGGGTGGTAATTTCTTTCACTATTAATCACAGACTTCAGCACTGCACATAATAAGTGGCTATCTGTGGTGGTCTGGTAGGAAGTAGCAGAATGTGTGTGGAAGCAACTGCTCATTAAAACAGGAGTGGATTTAGTAACAATGCAGGAAAGCCATTCCACACAGCTTGGTTGTAGTTGAGTTCTTGGCTGTGACTTCTGTGTGGAATCTGCATGCCCTTCCTGTTTCTTTATGGATTTAATCATGTGTTTTCACTTTCTTCAACAACCCAACGCATTCTGTAAGTGAAAAGGCATTCCTTTAATGTACCTATAGGTAAACATGCAGAGTGTGTGTGTATGTGGAAAAAGTGCCACTCATTTTTATCTCTGGTCACACCTGATATTGCCAGTATTGACATAACTCTCCTGGATAACAGTAACAAAACAAAAGAGAAAAACAGTTACAAAGTCATTTTTTTTAAAGATAAGGCATAAATTCATCACAGGACATCCAGAGTGTTAGACCTTCTGTCGGACGAGTGGCCTCAAACTCCAGAATGAGCCTCACCTTGTCTAAAACTGGTCCTGCTCAGAGCTATGCATGGAAGGTCCTCACCTTGTCTAAAACTGGTCCTGCTCAGAGCTATGCATGGAAGGTCCTCACCTTGTCTAAAACTGGTCCTGCTCAGAGCTATGCATGGAAGGTCCTCACCTTCTCTAAAACTGGTCCTGCTCAGAGCTATGCATGGAAGGTCCTCACCTTCTCTAAAACTGGTCCTGCTCAGAGCTATGCATGGAAGGTTGCTGCATTTTCTTTTGGAGGGGGGCATGACTCAGTGAAGTCATTATTTCTTTAACTTTCCTGACAAACCTCATAGGTGTGCTTACAAGCAGGAGCAGTGTACTGACTAGAAGCAACACATTAGAATATTATAGTGGGACTGTTAACTTTTTTCCCTCTTCTAATAATCAGGCACATGTGCGGATAATTGCCTTTCGGTGATAGGGATAAGAAGGCATGCTGTTTATATACAGCTGACATCAACAACTTAAAATATGTTGTTGAATTCTAGTTAGCGTTGTCGCCTCACAGCAAGAGGTTCTCCGATTCTATTCTCGTCTGGAGCACTTTCTGTGTGGAGTCTGCATGTCCTCCCCATGGTCAAGTGAATTTAAAGACATGCAGGTAGGTGCTAGCGTGTGTGGGTGTGCCTTCTTTGAAGGTTGGGTGCCGGGCTGGCAACTCGACACCGTAAAAATTCACTGCCAATCATTACCGGAACGGAGTTCCGCTGTGGCGACCCCTAACTGGGAAAAGCCGAAAGATTTCAGTTTAATCCCAGTCTGACATCAGAGAGGTACACATAAAGTAGCTGTCTCTTGGGTGTTGGCATTATATACTGTGTATACACGAATTATATACAGCTTGTCGAAAGGCAACTTGCAGAGTGGAAAAATTAAAAAAAAAATGGTACAGCTGATTGAAAAAAGGTAATCAAACATACCAGCTTTTTTTTTCTGTGTGTGTGTGTGTGTGTGTGTGTGTGTGTGTGTGTGTGTGTGTGTGTGTGTGTGTGTGCGTGTGTGCGTGCATGTGTGTGTGTGTGTGTGTGTGTGTGTGTGTGTGTGTGTGTGTGTGTGTGTGTGTGTGTGTGCGCGTGTGTGTGTGTGTGTGTGTGTGAGAGAGAGAGAGAGACAGAGAACAGCAACTTGAAATGCATGACTGGCCATTTCTGCACTCACTTTCATCCCAATCTAATGCAAGAGGTATACACAGAAGGTAACATTTTAGTAGGGTAGGGAGGCAGGTACTGTTCTCAGATATGATTTATGTATCTTGACAAGAATTTGCCTTTCCCAGTTTATTGTGAATTTCCATTTTACAGGCTTTGAATATTTAAACCTTCTTCTCAACTTATTTCTTCCTGAAGGAACAAAACATAAAGACTACATTTCTTGCCTTCTTTGTGATTTTTGTTCAGGCCCTCTTTGGAAAACGTCTCTGTGATGCACCTCAGAGCTTCTGTATCTCAATGGTTTCTGAGGGCCTACTGGATTCCCAATCCCTAGCTTAATTCAGTTATTTCTTCCACAGTTGTTAGAATGCAGACTTGCCCGATTAGGATGTCTTGAAAGAATACAAAGCTGAAGAATATGACAAAAGTGAGAAAAGGAAGAAAAATGTAATCTTGAAGGTGTGGCGAGACCAGGATGGGGGGCAGGGGGGCAGAGAAGGCTCTGAAAGATGTGCTTCAGTGGAACATTGGGCAGCAGGGCACCATGAAAACCTTCTTGTCAAGCATTACTTCACCTATTACTGGCCTTATGGATAAAGACAATAGAGAGCAGTGATGAGATGCATGTAATTAGAGATACTGTAGTAACAACAAAGGGGGCTTAAGTGACTGTAAAGTCAGGGGCTACAGAGTTCTATTCCAGTACATTAAAATTAGCCAGCAGTTTTCCTCAAATAACGGAAAAGCTGGAAAAACAGTAACTATTCCAGTAATATCATACAAAGTTATGTATCTGTACATTTAGTATTCAAAGTATGTTTTCTTTTTCAAACCTGGCATGATTCTGGTCTAATTAATGAAACAGACAGTTAAAGGTAGACTGTTATTTAGGAATGATAAGTTTATCATCATTGGTAGGGAAGAAATGTTCAGGTGTATTAACATTTTAAAAGAATGTAGACTGTATTAGCAGATGTCAGGTGGGCAGTGGATATTATACTAGGAAAGATGTTTGACTTAAATGATTTCCTGTTGAGTAAGGAAGACAAAAGGTACTAAGTTGTTATGTACCATTAGCACCAAAACTTACAGGGAGGCTGCCCACATATGAGCTTTAAGGGTAAATGGTTGAGAAATTTGAACTGAATCTTGACAATTTGTGAACCAGTAATCTTGTTAAGGAGGACTAAGGAAGTAAAGACAACAGCTGATTTTATTTATTCATTTATTTGCTTGCTGTCGTTTACCAGGAAAGTCCATCTGGAAACTGAAATGCCCATTTTCAATGGAGGCCTGGGAAGAAACCCTCTAAAATAAATATAGAAATATATTTGACAATTCAGAAGAAAAACGGTCAACAGATATTATTTACAAAGTATTTCAAAGCAATCGGGTCAACGAACATTATTTACAAGGCTCAAGATACTGTGAGTAGAATAAAAAGTACCACATTAATACACTTGTATAGTATCCGTAGTGGACAGAGTTAAGACTACATACTTCAAAACTGAAGCTGCAGTACAGTTGCATGGTTTATTAGCTCTCAGATGATATTTCAGGCAGATTTGAATTGTTGCAGGTTATTTAAAAGCCTGATGTTGTTAAGAAGTTTGTTTGCCTTGGAGATGGTGATAGAGAATAGCAAGTTTATTTTTAAAATAGTGTTCTGATGGGACCAGAGAGCTTGGAGAAAATGTATTCTAGTAAATTTTATTTCACTTTTTGCTGGAAAAATGTCCAAGGGTACTCAAATTTAAAAACATGTATAGTTCCCTTTATTAAACAATAACTGCATATCTGGTCAGGGTCTATATTAGAACACAGAAGTTTCAAAACTTCGAGTGTTCTAATATTGACCCCTTTTCAGCGAACACTGAAAATATCGAAGAAACAGAAAAACAAATTTTTTCCTAGGGAAAGAATTTGGTTGTCCGTTTCTGTTGCTTCGGTATTTTCAGTGCTGTGGTGGAAATTTACGGGTCGGGTTCATGTAAGTGTGTGATTGTGTGGACATGAGGGTTAGGGCAGGTTAGGTGAGTTAGGGTTAGGGCACGGGTCAGGCAAGTGTGCGATTGTGTGGACGTGAGGGCTAGGGCGGAGTAGGTGAGTTAGGGTTAGGGCACAGGTGAGGTGACTGTGCGATAGTGACGGACCTTAGGGTTAGGGTTTGGGTTAAGGTAAGTGGATAGTTAGTGGTGTATGTATAGTTTAGTATAGGGTTAGGTGTAAGAGTTTAGGTGTATGTGTGTGGATTGCTGTTTGTTTGGTGTGCTTGTGTTGTGTGTATGTGTTTCGGAACAGCAAATTTTTTCCCTAGGAAAAAAATTGCTGTTCTGTATGTTCAATGTTTTAAATTTTCAATTAATAGGGTTCGATATTAGAACACTCGAAGTTTTGAAACTTCGGTGTTCTAATATAGACCCTCTGTTCAGTAAGTACAGATTCAAGAAGATTAATTCCAAAGAAAATATGTATTCATGTGTGATAAAAAATATATATGTCTGAGTGTGTGTGTGTGTGTGTGTGTGTGTGTGTGTGTGTGTGTGTGTGTGTGTGTGTATGATTGAAAACCACCAAAGGCCCAAAGTACACTTTATCCACTACTTTGATGCATACATTTTGGGCTTATTTCATCTATTGTGTGAAAAAATGAGAAGTAAAATCTGGTAAGATTGTGCACAGTCAAGTCACTTAATTCAGTCAGTGAAATAAACAGATGCTTCTTCTGAGCCATTTTATAAATGATAGTGAGAGTGTTAGAGAAGACAGTGAGATATGTGTGTGTGTGTGTGTGTGTGTGTGTGTGTGTGTGTGTGTGCGTGTGTGTGTGTGTGTGTGTGTGTGTGTGTGCGTGCGTGAGTGTGCGTGCATGCGTCTTGTGCGTCTTGGCGGCGTCGCGTGCGTGCGTGTGTGTGTGTGTGTGTGTGTGTGTGTGTGTACACAAATAATGGAGACTGACAAGAAAATAAAGAACATGGATTTTTTCAAGTAAATTTTGAGTGAAATAACATGATATTAAGGAACTATTCCCAGTAATTAACCAGCAAAAGCGTATTTGTACAGAAAACCTCCCCTATGTGTGATGTTCTTATGCAGTGGATACAGTAATCTAAATGCAGGACCCAATTCAGAAATGTTACTATGAAAACTACACAAGATGTACAGCTCACAGTAACCATTTCTGATGCAGAGACGGCCCCTACTATGGTACTGCAACATGTAGATGTGCATCATCATGGTAGGCTGTCACCATGGTAATCAGGCAGTCGTGGGGAGGGGCATATGCTAATTAGCCATGTGCTCTCCCCTCAGAACCACTAGCTGTAAGGTCACCAGAGTAATTCAGAGTCACTCACCTGTGTAAATTAGCATACCTGCTCCTAGACATTCATGGTAATGAACACAACCAAAAGCTTATGCTTATCCATTGAGGCGGAGGTAAGTGCTGGGGAGTTTAGTGATCAAGCAGTGTTAAGGGGTGTGGGCATGAGTGTATATGAGAGGCTGCATGTGTGAGTGTGTGTGTGAGTGTGTGTCTGTCTGGGACATAGCAGTAGTGATGTGTATGGCAGAATGTACGTATGTGGCTGTGAATGTTATTGGGTGGGGTGTGTGCATGCGTGCGGGTTGGGCTAGCTGTCATACCCCCACACAACTCTAGACTAATGAGCAAAGCTTGCAACCTTGGGTCAGGGGGAACAGTAGACACCAGTGATTAATCTAACAACATGGTTCAGGGGCAAACACCAGATGCTTGGGATTACTCTGCCGACATGGTTTGGAGGAAAAACCAGACACCAAGGATTACTCTAATAACATGGTTCAGGGGGAACAGTAGACACCAGGGATTACTCTAACAACATGGTTTTGGTGGGACACTAGACACCAGGGACTACTGTAACAACATGGTTTGGGGGACACTGGACACCAGGGATTACTCTAACAACATGGTTCAGGGGAACACTAGACACTGGGGATTACTCTAACAACATGGGTCTGGGGGGATAACACTGGACACCAAGGATAACCTCTTATGCCATAACGGCACTTACACATAAAGGGGATGGAAGGAAATACTAGACATCAAGGAGAACACCTTCTCATGCCTCAGTGATACTTAAATAGTATGAGGATGGAGGGAAACACTACACACCAAGGATATTCTACATAGTGTGCCTTAAAGGCACTTTATTAAAAGGCTATGGAACGTTTCATCATGGAACTTATAAACAATGCCATTGGTAATCTCCAAACTCTGGACCCCACCCAGTTTGGGTTTGTAAAAGGCATGTCATGATAGACTTATTTGAAGCGGTCACCAAAGCCGTAGATGAGGGTAAGGTGATTCACACAGCCTATCTAGATCTCGCCAAGGCTTTTGACACCATACCCCACTCTGGAATTATAGATAAACTCAGTAAGCTAGGTATAAATCCCTATGTCACAAGATGGATTGCCAACTGGCTCACTGACAGAACCCACACTGTGAAAGTAGCAGACTCCAAGTCCAACTTCACACCAGTGACAAGTGAAGTACCATGAAGTTAAGTCCTGGGTCCTCTCCTGTTTGGTATCTACTTCTCTGAAGTACAGGATAACACAGAAGGTCTTTGGCTAATGAAGTTCACAGATGACTGCAAACTAGGAGCCATAACTGAAACTCCTAATGATGTGGACATCCTACAAAAGGGCCTCACTGAGACAGATGCCTGGTGTCAAAGCCATGGCTTCAAGCTCAATGCCAAAAAGTGCATTGTCATCCCTTTTGGTAAAAACTCTGTACTCATGAACTACCACATAGGCGGTAGTCTACTTAACACTGAAAGTGTGATAAGAGACCTTGGGACACAGGTGGACAGTAGTCTCTCCTTTGATAATCACATCACCACAGCAGTCAGGAAATCCTTCTACGTGGCACACCTCATCACAAAAGGTTTCTCATCCAGGAAAAAAAGAGGTCATTGTTCCTGTCTACTCATCACTCATTAGACCCATTATAGAGTACAATGCCCCTTTTGGAATGTACCTCACAAGACATCTACAACAACTAGAAAGGCTGCAGAAATACCTCTCAACAGATGTCCTTACTCAGACCATCTCAAAAAATTACAGCTTTACTCCATCGCATATCGCCTACTCAGAGGTGATCTCTGCCTAACATACAAAGCTATGTCAAACCCAGAGCTGTTGGACATGCTCCACTTAAAGAAATCCCAATCCCTCCGAGCTGCACGCTCTAGGGACCTAAACCTTGTCACCACAATAAACAGAACATGCTGGAGGGATAGATTCCTGTCCTAAAGACTTACCATACTCTGGAACAAACTATATCAAACAAAGCTCCTCATTGGCACTCTTCAAGAAATATCTTGATGATTGGATGGGAGATAGGAAATTCACCCCGGGGATCACTTCTGTGGCAATGTTCGACAGGGGCACAGGAAAATAATTTTATTGGGTGCCGAAAGCCAGGGTACCTTTTTGGCTAGGCTTATATAGGCCCTAGGGTAAATAGCCTAGTACCTATCTATGAACCTATGAACCTACGTATTAAGAAGAACCACTAGGCAACAGGGATACTATTATGTGTATCATGCCTTAAAGGCACTAAAAGGGAGTCCAACCCTGTACCCTTGGCACTAAAAGAGAGTCCAACCATTGGCACTAAAATGGAGTCCAATCCTGTACCACACTGGCACTAAAAGGGAGTCCAACCCTGTACCCTTAACACTAAAAGGGAGTTCAACCATGTACCCTTGGCACTAAAAGGGAGTCCAACTCTGTAATCTTGGCACTAAAAGGGACTCCAACCCTGTACCTTTGGCACTAAAAGGGAGTCCAACCCTGTACTCCTGTCATTAAAAGGGAGTCCAACCCTGTACCCTTGCCATTAAAAGGGGGTCCAACCCTGTAGTCTTGGACTCCCTTTTAGTGCCAAGAGTACAGGGCTGGACTCCCTGTACTCTTGGCACTAAAAGGGAGTCCAACCCTGTACCCTTGGCACTAAAAGGGGGTCTAACCCTGTACTCTTGGCACTAAAAGGGAGTCCAACCCTGTACCCTTGGCACTAAAAGGGGGTCTAACCCTGTACCCTTGGCACTAAAAGGGGGTCTAACCCTGTACTCTTGGCACTAAAAGGGAGTCCAATCCTGTACTCTTGGCACTAAAAGGGAGTCCAATCCTGTACTCTTGGCACTAAAAGGGAGTCCAATCCTGTACCCTTGGCACTAAAACAGGGTCCAACCCTGTACTCTTGGCACTAAAAGTGAGTCCAATCCTGTACCCTTGGCACAAAAAGGGGGTCCAATCCTGTACCCTTGGGACTAAAAGGGGGTCCATCCCTGTACTCTTGGTACTAAAAGGTAGTCCAACCCTGTACCCTTGGCACTAAAAGGGAGTCCAATCCTGTACTCTTGGCACTAAAAGGGGGTACAACCCTGTAATCTTGGCACTAAAAGGGAGTCCAAGCCTGTCCCCTTGGCACTAAAAGGGAGTCCAACCCTCTACCCTTGGCACTAAAAGGGAGTCCAATCCTGTACCCTTGGCACTAAAAGGGAGTCCAACCCTAAACCCTTGGCACTAAAAGGGAGTCCAACCCTGTACCCTTCCACAGAGGACTGATGTTCTCTGAACCACCACTTGATGCTATAGATGCAATAAAAAAGATAAAAGAAGTAATAAAAGTAACTACAAAAGTGAAGAAAAAGGAGTCAAACTCTTGAAACAGTTAGCCTGAACATTAACCTACTGTGCTAACTGATGAGATAGTGCAACATGTTTTTTATTTATATTTAGTATCTTTGGCATTATTTAATGCCTGAGACTTGTCTTGCGACATGGAGGGGGGGATAGGGAGCAGCAGGCACACCACTTAACCTCATAGTGCAAGGAATAACGAAATCAGGAACAGATGTTAAATATATCTCTTCCGAGCGTAGAAAGCTGCTAGTCTAACAGCTTCTGCACTACCATAGAGTTACAGAAGGAAATACAATTTGAAACTCTAATGTCCGACATTAATGACTGACTGAAATCATTGGTGATTTACAAGGGCAGCAAAAAGGGGACATCAGGAACATTCTCACAATGCAGGGACAGCTACGGAGCATGTGGTGTGTGTGTATGTCTGTGTATGTGGTGTGTCTGTGTGTCTGTGTATGTATGTGTGTGTTTGATGTGTGCATTATGTGTGGGAGAATGAATAAGGGGGTTGCCTGTGCTAACACAATGCAGCTGCCACCAATATTAACTACTTTAGGAAAGTGCAGTTATACACTTGCAATATTTAATGGTGATTCAGAGACATGAAAATTAGCAGATAATGAGATCTTCACTAGTTTTGGTTTATGTGCCTCTGAATCACAATTCTACACATCACAGAAAATGGAGCCTTTTTACCTCAGCCCTTAACACAAGCACTGAGTTCTTTCTGACTTTCCTAAGCTACAGTCAACTACAATGCCTAGAGATAATTTAGTTTTCTTCTTGTTATACCTTAAAGATTGTATTTTAGTACTTCTGATGCCTTCATTAATTAATTTTTGTTTTAGTCCCTTACTTTTAATTAAACTCGAGTAAACAGTTATTGCCACTAGATGAATCATCCCAGTCTTCCTAATGTAAAAACACAATAAAAGAGTGTCCAGAGTGAAATGCTACTACAAACAAACTTAAAGATACAGATACAGCAGCGTATTGTAAACAGCTTACAAAAGCATGACTATTCAATAAAAGTACTTTGGTTTGTAGAAATGAGCCAAGAGCCACTCAATTTTGCAGAGTTTATAAAGGCACTAAAAATCAATTTAAGCAGATTAATAAACCCTTCACCAATAAAACAACTACATGCAGGAATCTGTAGTGTGTTTCCCCAGCCTATACAGACCAGGCTACCACCCACTGGCACTAGACGGAAAATCCACTGTCCTTTTGGTGTAAAAACTCAGAAAAGTGCTAGCTACATTGTAAAAATACACTACTTTATCCAACAGCTAGCTAGATAATGAATTCAGGGCCTGTAAATCAGTAGAGCAGACAGTGAAAGGCAAAATGCATTTTTTTTTCAAAATAAGCACAAGGAGAGGCAAATAAATAATTCAGTAAAATTCAAAAAAGGCCAATATAAAAACTGCTAACCTGTTGAACTACAACTGTGTTGAATAAAATAAAATGTAATACTACTTCACAAATATAAAGCTGAGTGCTTTTGGTCTTTAATTTCATTAACAGAACTTCCTTAGAGCTTAAGTATAGTCAAAAAGGCCATAATTATTTTTAAAAAAAAGTCATATGACTATCTTACTTAAGAAAGCTTAAGGGTATATACATTCTAAACAGATACTTTAATACTTTCCATCATGTTAAAGCATAAAACACTAAACATACATATGCAATATCTAACAATTGTTAAATACACACATTAAATGATTCTAAACACATTTAAATACTTGTACTAATAAAACTTATTTCAAATTTTCAAAAGACATTTAATATTAATATATTCATTAATACCTGGCAACCTGTCCACTTGCAAGAATATTTGCCAGCTCAGTTCCTTGACTTCAAGATAATTGTTCACATTACCACTAAATGGAACTTTTTTTTTACACAGTCTACAAAAAAAAAATGTCCTAAAGTCTTTGCAGGTGAGAGCATGTTTTGCCAAGGCATTTTTATCATCCTTGTTTTTCATGGCCAAAACTTGTTCGGAGATTCTCTTATTCAACATCCTAATGATCTTACCTGTATAAAAACAGTGACATGTCACTTGGAGCTAGATAGACCACATATGTTGAATCACAATTAAATTTACTTTTTGGGCATATTTGTACGTTATTATGTTTTAAAACTATATTTGAACCTTTGTTGATAAATCTACATTGCCTGCACCCATTGCAACTAAACATACCTTTCTTAATGTATTGGTTATTACTTGGAATATATTCAAATAACTTTTTCAGATCAAAATGATTTTATAACAAAACTTGGGGGTAGTTCCAAGTACTTCATTAAGCTCCCTATTGCCCGCTACTATTTTCAGTTAAAATTCTTCTAATTTCTTCTAATTTCATGCATGCGCATCAGAATAAACAGGTAAATGAAATCCTATAAACCCGTTCCCTGTGTTGTTTTGCTTATTATTATTACCAGAAAAAGGAAGACCACTGATGAAAATAGGTGGGAACCTGGAACTTTTCATACCCCTCAGTTCTTCTATAACCTTGTGAAGATGTGCAGGTGTATAACCTCTACCTACAAATAACTGTCTTGAATATTTAACTTCATGGTTACAATTCTCATTTGAGCTAATAAGCCTACTAATACGAATGAATTGACCCCTAACTATATTTCTCTTCATGAAAGTTGGATACTGACTATTAGACATAAGAACATAAGATAGTTATTAATAAAAGTGTTTTTTCTATATATGTGGTCCAGCGGTAGCGTTGTCACCTCACAGCAAGAGGCTCTCCGGTTCGATTCTCGGCTGGGGTGCCTTCTATGCAGAGTCTGCATGTCCTCCCTGCATTCGTGTGGGTTTCCTCACACGTTGCAAAGACATGCATATGGAGCATTTCTCCCCGGGCTTCTGCTGAAAATTGGCTTGTTCCAAGTCTGATTTTTCCGGTTAACAAATGTAAAATAAATAAATAAAAATAAATATATATCACTCTCCAAAATCCCCAGTGTTACATCTATTGTGATTTCTAAATCTAAAAAATTAACTTGAACACCTTCACATCCCAATGTAAAATTAAGAAAGGTAGTGCTTCTGTTAAGGTCCTGAATGAATGTATCAAGTTCTTCCAAATCACCTAACCGTATAAAAATAAATCATCAGTATATTGTTTGTAGAATCCCACTTTCTGAAATAGACCATTAGAACAAAGCTGTTCATGTTCCACACACTCATGACTGCAGTAGCATATGAAGGTCCCATCCTGGCACCCATCACTATTCCTCTTTTCTGTCTATAGTAATCTTTGTTAAATACAAAAAAAAATTGTTATCCAAAACAAGTTCTATTAAAGTACACAAGGTATTAACAAAAATGCCATCCAACTTGGCTACTTTAACCATATAATTCCTAAAGTATTCAAGCATTCTTCTTTCAGTATACATGTATATAAAGAAGTAAGATCTAAAGTAAACATGTATTCTTCTTGCCCAGAAAAACAGTACTGATGTAATAAATCCAGTAATGCCCATGAGTCCTTGAGATAGAAACTTGAATTCTGTATAAATGGATTTATAACAGAGTCCAAAAATAAACTGAGATAAAATCTGTTTTTGTGCCACCACTGGAAATAATTGGCCTAAAAGATGGAAAACCATCTTCTCCAATAGGCTTATGCATTTTTGGAATGCCAAAATATCTACCCAATTTTTGGAAATTCAACACATAAGAAATCATACAATTTAGCATCCACTTGTGCATCATATGATAAATTTAATAAAGCACTACCCAGCTTCTTAAAACACCCACTGATTTCATTTAAACAAACAGGTTCATACAAGTCAGAATCTGAAAGAGTGCTAGAAAGGACATTAAAACAATTGCTAACATTCATCAAAACCATCCCATTACCCTTATCTGTTTTCATAATACTTAACCCAGGCCAAAACCTACGTTCTATCAAACCCTGCTTTTCAACAGTTGTCTTATGACTAACAAGGGTGTGGTTAACAGATTTTTAATTTCTTTTTCACAAAATTCAAGATAAGCTTGAAGTGTATGATGAAAAGTTGGATTAAAAGTACGTTTTTATATAATTGAAAGTTTTCTTGCTTAACATTAACATTATGTAAAATATATTCAAGGGTTAACTTTGTACGTAAAGTTTAAGTTCCTTTAAAGTAGTAACTAAATTCGCCCTGTGGGATGGACTACATGACAGTCTTTTTTTTCAAAACAATGTGATGTTTATCATTTAAATCAAAATTACTAAGATTCCAAACAAAAAAAACTATGACTTTAATTTTCTCCTCCTTCTCCCTTTCGTTTTCCACTTGCCCCTTGACACTCCTCAATTACTTCCATGATTCGGTGTCATGGGGTCCCAAAAAGGAGAGGATGACATGACTCCATCAGTATAACTACAGGCCAACACATTGGAGTTATTATTATTAATGTTAGTATTGTCTGTAAACACTGCATTTGGAACCAGAAAACCCTCAGAATTTGCTTGACCATTTTCTCCTGTATTATTAGTAGCAGTGCCACAGGATATTTGCTGATGTTCTTCTGATAAATTAACTCTTTCAATTCCAAAAGCTTTGTTAATGCTTGTCCAGTTGCATAAACATTAGCATCCCTATTTAGCTTTCTCTGTTTCCTCTGTACAATAGTAGCACATTGTCTATCTAATTTAGTCACAATACCAATGTATTCAGCCAAGCAGTCCATAAAATGTTTATTTTGATGTATTAATTCAACCAAGTTCTTAATGGAGTCTTTTAAACACTTAAGTTGGTCTTTACACTCCATAACCAAAAGTTTCATCATTTCAATAATAGTATTATTAAATAAATTGCCCGACTTACTGTAAATTTTGAAACTCTTAACCCAAACAGAAGTTGTTGCACAGCTATACAGTATTCAAGATAAAATATTTCAAGTTCTAAAGTCTTATATTTGACTAGCTGTTCTCAAGCTCAAACAGTTTTAATCTACATTCTTTTAAAAATGGCATAATTTGGAACATAAACTGGCACCAATTCAGTAGAAACAAATTGATTGATGTTCACCTCTATCACGTTATCCACATCAAAATTAATATAAGCCAAATGGTACCAGGAACACTTAGCTGCCTATGATCAGATCGCTTAACTACCATGTTCCATTGAAACTCAAAACTTGCCTTATTAGGTTCCATTCCAAGACCCGTGGATCCAAGACTACTACTCTGGATGGATGTTAGTACTGTTTGCACCCCGGAGACCAAATCGCTAAGCGATTGACTAAAATCCAACACATCTGTTGGCATAGAATATATTGTTAAGTCCAAGTTGCCATCCAAAACACTATCAAAAAAATCCAGCAGCTGAAACATTGCCAGCTTCCATTCCGCACACCAATCAAACAACAAAGAAAACAGTGAAACAAGCACCACTAAACTAGTAAAATTCAAAAAAGCCACTTCAGCGAAAGTTGGCAAATGTAAAAGCTGTTGAACTGCAACTGTGCTGAATAAAATGAAATGAAATACTACTGCGCAAGCAGAACATTGAGCACTTTCATTCTTTATATATACATTATAAACAAGTACTTTAATACAAACCATCGTGTTAAAGTGTAAATTACTAAAAATACATATGCAGTATCTAAAAATTGTTAAATACACACACTAAATGGCCCTAAATACATTTAAATGTTTCTAATAATAAAGCTTATTTCAAATTTCATTTATTTTTATTTATTTTACATTTGTTGACCGGGAGAGTCCAACTGGATTACACGTCCATTTTCAGTGGAGGCCCGAGGAGAAAAGCTCCAAGAGAACAATTTTTTACAAAACATAGTTTTAAGGACAGACTTTTGACATACAATTTCCACAGAAGAGATTTTGACATACATATTAATTAACTAACAGATAGGATACATTTGTTCTCTACAATATAATATTACATTTTAGAAGATATTCCTGAGTTTAGGATTCCTGTGATAGATTACTATCAGAGTAAAAGCAGAGAGACGTAGAATAAGGCTCCAAGAGAGCAGATGATGCTCGCTATAGTTGAGAAGGATAACAAATTGATTCACTATATGTCTCTGCCTGGTTTTAGTTATAAGGATAACAAATTGATTTACAATATGTCTTCTCCTGGTTTTAGTTGCTTATGGAGAGCTTAACATTGCTGGGGTAGTTTTCCCTAACTCCTGGAGAGATGGGATGAGCAGTAAATTAACAGTCCTAAGTGGGTACAGTACTATGATTGGTTGGCTTAGCAGAGTTACATAAGTTAGGTGAAGTGCTCTAATGAGACATTAGCCAGGGGGGATACAGGAGCACAGTCAATTAATCAAAAAGTGAGTTTTAACAAGTTTCGTGAACTGTGATGGGGATTTGTTGTCAGTTATGTGGGCAGGAAGGAAGTTCCAGATTTTTGTTATACAGTGGCTGTAGCCAACTTACCAGCTTCATTGTTATATTTGGTTACTTTGAGGAGGTTTTGTGTGCTAGACCTCAAGGGCCTGGCAGTTGTATAGGGTTGCAAAAGATTTTGTAGGGCTGGGGTGTTTTCAGAGTTATGCATTATTTTGTGGGCTAGTGATAGTTGATTGAGTTGAAGTAATAGTGGTAGTTCTAGCCAAATTAGTTTTTTTTAGGCATTCACAGTGATGTGTTCTGATGGGAGAGGTTATAGCGAATTTTGCTATCTTATTATAACAACTATCAAGTTTGTTTAGGTCAGATTTGTGGAGATTTGTAAGCACGGGGGAGGCATAAAGTAGGGTGGATAGTAGGTGAGTCCTCGCTATTGTAGTTTTAGAGTGGTCAGTGAGGAATTTTTTATTGCGATAAAGTAGGCCAATTATGTACTTTTTTTATGGTTATAGAAATATGTAGGTCAAATCTAAGGTGATTATCTATTTCTACCCCTAAGAGTTTGGTATGATTTGTGGGGGTGATTGTGGTCTTGTTAAAGGAGGAGATGAAGAAAGAATCAGTGGGAGGTGTGGCTCTGTGGGAGCTAAAGAGTACTAGTGTTGTTTTACTTGGGTTCAGAATGAGCCTTTGGTTTGTAACCCAAGTTTCTGCTAGGGAAAAGCATACTTGTGTTAGGGAGTGAAGGATGTCAATTGATTTGGCTGCGCATATTATGGTGGTATCATCTGCATATTGCACTATTGAGGCTTTAGGAATACTGTTTGGGAGCTGATTGGTGAAGAGGGTAAAAAGAAGTGGCCGCAGGATGGAACCTTGGGGTACTCCTAGGGAGACTGGTAGGGAGGGGAAGAGTTGGTTTTGCCAGACAACAGCCTGTTTCCTTCCCTCTAGGTAGTTTTTGAACCAGGAGATGTCAGGGATGGTAAGGTTTAGAGTTGCTAGTGAAAGAAAGAGATTATTGTGGTTAACCATGTCGAATGCTTTGGAAAAGTCAAGGAAGGTGGCAGATACAAGGAGTCAATTGTTTCCGTGAGTATTGACAATGTTGGTGAATTCTGTTAATGCGGTGGAGGTGCTATGGAAGGGTCTAAAGCCATGTTGTTGTGTTGCTATTAGATTATTTTCTAGGAGATATTTCATTAGTTGCTTGTGTATTAGGGTCTATATTAGATCAGCGAATGCTTAAACAAGTGAACGCTAATTGATCGACCTTATTTAAGCGAATGGTCAAAATATCGAAGCAACAGAAACCTGAATTTTTTCCTAGGGAAAGAATTTGGTTGTCCGTTTCTGTTGCTTCGGTATTTTCAGTGCTGTGGTGGAAAGTTACGGTTCGGATTCAGGTAAGTGTGCGATTGTGTGGATGTGAGTGTTAGGGTGGGTTAGGTGAGTTAGGGTTAGGGTGTGGGTTAGGTATGTGTGCGATTGTGGGAACGTGAGGGTTAGGGCGGGTTTAGGTGAGTTAGGGTTAGGGAGCGGGTGGGTGAGTGTGCGATAGTGACGGACCTTAGGGTTAGGGTTAGGGTTTGGGTTAAGGTAAGTGGATAGTTAGTGGTGTGTACATAGTTTAGTGTAGGGTTAGGTGTCAGATTTTAGGTGTATGTGTGTGGATTTCTGTTTGTTCGGTGTGCTTGTGTTGTGTGTATGTGTTTTGGATCAGAGATTTTTTTCCCTAGGAAAAAAATCGCTGATCTGACAGTTCGAGATTGTAAGCTTTCACTTACATAAGGTCAATCAATCAGCATTCGCTGATCTAATATAGACCCGTGTATTACCCTCTCTAAAATTTTAGATAAAGGGGGTAGTATGGCTATAGGGCAGTAGTTATTCAGTTCCAGGGAGGTTCCCCTTTATATAGAGGGATGATATGTGATATTTTCCATAGCTTGGGTACTATACACTTGGAGATGGATCTGTTAATTAGGATGGAGACAGGATATGATATGGCTTCTGCAGCCAGGTGGAGGTATTCAGCGGGTAATTTATCTGTGGCTAGAGACATTGGTTTGAGCTTGCGGAGTAGTTTTCTGGGTGAAAGCTGAACTTGGGGCAATTGTTAGTTGGGGGTGGATTTGCAGGGGTGGGGATGTTGTCATAGGGTTGGTTGTTTGCAAGGGTCTGGATGCTTTCTGTAAAGTATTTATTAAATTGAGCGGGGATGTCTTCTTGGTTATCTATTTTTGGGGTTGGGGAAGTTGTTTTACCTGGTTCTAAAATAGAGTTAATTGCTGCCCAAAATTTTTGTGGCTTGTTCCTGTGCTTATCCTGTAACTTTTGGTAGTAAGATGCTTTGTCTGTTTTGGTGATTTTTTTGGCTTTGTTGCATAGTTCAGCGTATATTTGTTTGTTCAATTGGGATCTACTGTTGAGGTAATTGGTCCAGGCCTTGTTTCTTTTTTTGAGGAGGGATTTTGTGTCTGTGGTTCACCAGGGGGCATATTTAGTTTTAATTCTTGTTATTCTGGAGGGGGCATGATGGTTAAGGGTGTTTAAGAAGGTAGTATTGAAATATAGTACAGCTTCATCAAGAGGTAGGTTTTGTAGGGGGGTCCAGTTGCACATTTTTAGGTCATTTATAAAGTTGGAGCGGTTAAAGTGTTTTTTATTTCTAATTAGGCATGTAGATATTTGGGTCAGTTGTGGTGATTTTGATCTGAGTAAGAATGTGGCTTGGTGGTCACTCAGGGTGTCTGCTAGACACCCTGCTAGGGATATCAGTGATGGGTGGGATACAAGTATCCAATCTAGAGTGGATTTGTGTTTGGTTCTCTTGTATGTTCTTGTGGGGGAAGTGATGAGTTGGTTTAGGCCATGTAGGTTAATATGGGAGAGTGGGTTATAACTGAAACAGTTTTGCCAGTCAGTATTAAGGTCTCCTAATACTACGCTTTCCTGGGGGAGGGAGTTAGATATCCATTCTAGGAGTTTTTCTGTAATGGGGATATTGTTGCCTGGAGGAATGAAGCATCCTATGATGTTGATGTGTTTACTATAATTAAGTTTTAGTTTTGTTAGAGTGAGTTCAACTTTATCGAGGTCTGGGGTTGTTATGTCTACTTTCTCAAGGATGAGGTGAGATTTATACACTATAACAACCCCCCCTTTTTTACCTATCCTATCACTACGAATTATATTGTAACCTGGTGGAGTGATTTCATTATTGCGGTTGCCTGGTTTAAGCCAAGTCTCAGTTAGTATGACTATCTCAGGTTGATAAAAGGAGAGTAGTGCATAAAGGTCATGGACTTTTAGTACACCTAACATTTACATTTAAAATGAGGAGCGTGGCTTTGTCTCGGTGGAGTAGGATATCATTCAGGTTGAGGGTTGGGGCTCCTAGATTTTGTGGGCCTGGGTTTGGGTGTATATCACCGCAGCTAATGAGTTGGGTTCTGAGGTAAAAATAGAGTTTGAGTAGTTTGTTTAGGGTCTTAAAGTTCTTTATAGTGGTTTGAGACTGGTAGTGTGGTGGCTGTAATTTGTGTGCATAGTGGTGAATAAAGAAGGTTTGGTAGTGATGTGGGACTAGTTGAGTAAAAGGGTGTGTTGTAATAATGTTAGTGGAAGTAGTTTTTCTTGGTATATGGATAAAATTAAGTTGTTTTTTGTGGTTGGTGATAGATGTTAGCAGTGGGAGAGTGGATACACCTAGGAGCAATAGTAAGAGGTGTATGCATGTGGGTTTGGGCAGTTTGGGCATGGTTTGGTTGGGTTTGGTCATGAGTGAGAGATCTGCTTGGGATGGGGTGGGTGTGGTGGATGATGAGAGGTGTTTGTGATTGTAAGGTAGTTAGATGGAAGACTGTGCGTCATGAGTGAGAGATCTGCTTGGGATGGGGTGGGTGTGGTGGATAATGAGAGGTGTTGTTTGTGGTTGTAAGGTAGTTACATGGAAGACTGTGCGTCGTGAGTGAGAGATCTGCTTGGGATGGGGTGGGTGTGGTGGATGATGAGAGGTTTTGTTTGTGATTGTAAGGTAGTTAGATGGAAGACTGTGCGTTGTGAGTGAGAGATCTGCTTGGGATGGGGTGGGTGTGGTTGATGATGAGAGGTGTTGTTTGTGATTGTAAGGTAGTTAGATGGAAGACTGTGCGTCGTGAGTGAGAGATCTGCTTGGGATGGGGTGGGTGTGGTGGATGATGAGAGGTGTTGTTTGTGGTTGTAAGGTAGTTAAATGGAAGACTGTGCGTCGTGAGTGAGAGATCTGCTTGGGATGGGTGGGTGTGGTGGATGATGAGAGGTGTTGTTTGTGATTGTAAGGTAGTTAGATGGAAGATCAAAGGCCGTGGAGTGAGAGCTCTGCTTGGGATGGGGTGGGTGTGGTGGATGATGAGAGGTGTTGTTTGTGATTGTAAGGTAGTTAGATGGAAGACTGTGCGTCGTGAGTGAGAGATCTGCTTGGGATGGGGTGGGTGTGGTGGATGATGAGAGGTGTTGTTTGTGATTGTAAGGTAGTTAGATGGAAGACTGTGCGTCGTGAGTGAGAGATCTGCTTGGGATGGGGTGGGTGGGGTGGATGGGATGGGGTGGGTGTGGTGGATGATGAGAGGTGTTGTTTGTGATTGTAAGGTAGTTAGATGGAAGGCTGTGCGTCGTGAGAGAGAGATCTGCTTGGGATGGGGTGGGTGTGGTGGATAATGAGAGGTGGTGTTTGTGGTTGTAAGGTAGTTAGATGGAAGACTGTGCGTCGTGAGTGAGAGATCTTCTTGGGATGGGGTGGGTGTGGTGGATGATGAGAGGTGTTGTTTGTGATTGTAAGGTAGTTAGATGGAAGACTCAAAGGCCGTGAGTGAGAGATCTGCTTGGGATGGGGTGGGTGTGGTGGATGATGAGAGGTGTTGTTTGTGATTGTAAGGTAGTTAGATGGAAGAGTGTGCGTCGTGAGTGAGAGATCTGCTTGGGATGGGGTGGGTGCGGTGGATGATGAGAGGTGGTGTTTGTGATTGTAAGGTAGTTAGATGGAAGACTGTGCGTCGTGAGTGAGAGATCTGCTTGGGATGGGGTGGGTGGGGTGGATGTGATGGGGTGGGTGTGGTGGGAGATGAGAGGTGTTGTTTGTGATTGTAAGCTAGTTAGATGGAAGACTGTGCGTCATGAGTGAGAGATCTGCTTGGGATGGGGTGGGTGTGGTGGATGATGAGAGGTGGTGTTTGTGATTGTAAGGTAGTTAGATGGAAGACTGTGCGTCGTGAGTGAGAGATCTGCTTGGGATGGGGTGGGTGTGGTGGATGATGAAGGGTGTTTGTGATTGTAAGGTAGTTAGATGGAAGATCAAAGGCCGTGAGTGAGAGATCTGCTTGGGATGGGGTGGGTGTGCTGGATGATGACAGGTGGTGTTTGTGATTGTAAGCTAGTTACATGGAAGACTGTGCGTGAGTGAGAGATCTGCTTGGGATGGGGTGGGTGTGGTGGATGATGAGAGGTGTTGTTTGTGATTATAAGGTAGTTAGATGGAAGACTGTGCGTCGTGTGTGAGAGATCTGCTTGGGATGGGGTGGGTGTGGTGGATGATGAGAGGTGTTGTTTGTGATTATAAGGTAGTTACATGGAAGACTGTGCGTCGTGAGTGAGAGATCTGCTTGGGATGGGGTGGGTGTGGTGGATGATGAGAGGTGTTGTTTGTGATTATAAGGTAGTTAGATGGAAGACAAAGGCCGTGGTGTGAGAGATCTGCTTGGGATGGGGTGGGTGTGGTGGATGATGAGAGGTGTTGTTTGTGATTATAAGGTAGTTACATGGAAGACTAAAGGTGCCGTGAGTGAGAGATCTGCTTGGGATCGGGTGGGTGTGGTGGATGATGAGAGGTGGTGTTTGTGATTGTAAGGTAGTTAGATGGAAGACTGTGCGTGGTGTGAGAGATCTGCTTGGGATGGGGTGGGTGTGGTGGATGATGAGAGGTGTTGTTTGGATGCTTGTCGTGGAGTGAGAGATCTGCTTGGGATGGGATTGTAAGGTAGATGGAAGATCAAAGGCCGTGGAGTGAGAGATCTGCTTGGGATGGGGTGTTGGGATGGATGATGAGAGGTGTTGTTTGTGATTGTAAGGTAGTTAGATGGAAGACTGTGCCGTGAGTGAGAGATCTGCTTGGGATGGGGTGGGTGTGGTGGATGATGAGAGGTGTTGTTTGTGATTGTAAGGTAGTTAGATGGAAGACTGTGCGTGAGTGAGAGATCTGCTTGGGATGGGGTGGGTGTGGTGGATGATGAGAGGTGTTGTTTGTGATTGTAAGGTAGTTAGATGGAAGACTGTGCCGTGGAGTGAGAGATCTGCTTGGGATGGGGTGGGTGTGGTGGATGATGAGAGGTGTTGTTTGTGATTGTAAGGTAGTTAGATGGAAGACTGTGCCGTGAGTGAGAGATCTGCTTGGGTTGGGGTGGGTGTGGTGGATGATGAGAGGTGTTGTTTGTGATTGTAAGGTAGTTAGATGGAAGACTGTGCCGTGAGTGAGAGATCTGCTTGGGATGGGGTGGGTGTGGTGGATGATGAGAGGTGTTGTTTGTGATTGTAAGGTAGTTAGATGGAAGACTGTGGCCGTGAGTGAGAGATCTGCTTGGGATGGGGTGGGTGTGGTGGATGATGAGAGGTGTTGTTTGTGATTGTAAGGTAGTTAGATGGAAGACTGTGTCGTGGAGTGAGAGATCTGCTTGGGATGGGGTGGGTGTGGTGGATGATGAGAGGTGTTGTTTGTGATTGTAAGGTAGTTAGATGGATGTGGTGGATGATGAGAGGTGTTGTTTGTGATTGTAAGGTAGTTAGATGGAAGACTCAAAGGTCGTGAGTGAGAGATCTGCTTGGGATGGGGTGGGTGTGGTGGATGATGAGAGGTGTTGTTTGTGATTGTAAGGTAGTTAGATGGAAGACTGTGCGTCGTGAGTGAGAGATCTGCTTGGGATGGGGTGGGTGTGGTGGATGATGAGAGGTGTTGTTTGTGATTGTAAGGTAGTTAGATGGAAGACTGTGCGTGAGAGAGAGATCTGCTTGGGATGGGGTGGGTGTGGTGGATGATGAGAGGTGTTGTTTGTGATTGTAAGGTAGTTAGATGGAAGACTGTGCGTCGTGAGTGAGAGATCTGCTTGGGATGGGGTGGGTGTGGTGGATGATGAGAGGTGTTGTTTGTGATTGTAAGGTAGTTAGATGGAAGACTGTGCCGTGAGTGAGAGATCTGCTTGGGATGGGGTGGGTGTGGTGGATGATGAGAGGTGTTGTTTGTGATTGTAAGGTAGTTAGATGGAAGACTGTGCCGTGGAGTGAGAGATCTGCTTGGGATGGGGTGGGTGTGGTGGATGATGAGAGGTGTTGTTTGTGATTGTAAGGTAGTTAGATGGAAGACTGTGCCGTGGAGTGAGAGATCTGCTTGGGATGGGGTGGGTGTGGTGGATGATGAGAGGTGTTGTTTGTGATTGTAAGGTAGTTAGATGGAAGATCAAAGGCCGTGAGTGAGAGATCTGCTTGGGATGGGGTGGGTGTGGTGGATGATGAGAGGTGTTGTTTGTGATTGTAAGGTAGTTAGATGGAAGACTGTGCCGTGGAGTGAGAGATCTGCTTGGGATGGGGTGGGTGTGGTGGATGATGAGAGGTGTTGTTTGTGATTGTAAGGTAGTTAGATGGAAGACTGTGCGCCGTGAGTGAGAGATCTGCTTGGGATGGGGTGGGTGTGGTGGATGATGAGAGGTGTTGTTTGTGATTGTAAGGTAGTTAGATGGAAGACTGTGCGTCGTGAGTGAGAGATCTGCTTGGGATGGGGTGGGTGTGGTGGATGATGAGAGGTGTTGTTTGTGATTGTAAGGTAGTTAGATGGAAGACTAAAGGCCGTGAGTGAGAGATCTGCTTGGGATGGGGTGGGTGTGGTGGATGATGAGAGGTGTTGTTTGTGATTGTAAGGTAGTTAGATGGAAGACTGTGCCGTGAGTGAGAGATCTGCTTGGGATGGGGTGGGTGTGGTGGATGATGAGAGGTGTTGTTTGTGATTGTAAGGTAGTTAGATGGACGGCTGTGCGCCGTGGGCGCGAGATCTGCTCGGGGTGGGGTGGGTGCGTTGGATGCTGAGAGGTGTTGTTTGTGATTGTAAGGTAGTTAGATGGAAGACTAAAGGCCGTGAGTGAGAGATCTGCTTGGGATGGGGTGGGTGTGGTGGATGATGAGAGGTGTTGTTTGTGATTGTAAGGTAGTTAGATGGAAGACTCAAAGGCCGTGAGTGAGAGATCTGCTTGGGATGGGGTGGGTGTGGTGGATGATGAGAGGTGTTGTTTGTGATTGTAAGGTAGTTAGATGGAAGACTGTGCGTGGAGTGAGAGATCTGCTTGGGATGGGGTGGGTGTGGTGGATGATGAGAGGTGTTGTTTGTGATTGTAAGGTAGTTAGATGGAAGACTGTGCGTCGTGGAGTGAGAGATCTGCTTGGGATGGGGTGGGTGTGGTGGATGATGAGAGGTGTTGTTTGTGATTGTAAGGTAGTTAGATGGAAGACTGGCCGTGGAGTGAGAGATCTGCTTGGGATGGGGTGGGTGTGGTGGATGATGAGAGGTGTTGTTTGTGATTGTAAGGTAGTTAGATGGAAGACTGTGCCGTGGAGTGAGAGATCTGCTTGGGATGGGGTGGGTGTGGTGGATGATGAGAGGTGTTGTTTGTGATTGTAAGGTAGTTAGATGGAAGACTGTGCGTGGAGTGAGAGATCTGCTTGGGATGGGGTGGGTGGGTGGATGGGGTGGGTGTGGTGGATGATGAGAGGTGTTGTTTGTGATTGTAAGGTAGTTAGATGGAAGACTGTGCGTGGAGTGAGAGATCTGCTTGGGATGGGGTGGGTGTGGTGGATGATGAGAGGTGTTGTTTGTGATTGTAAGGTAGTTAGATGGAAGACTGTGCCGTGAGTGAGAGATCTGCTTGGGATGGGGTGGGTGTGGTGGATGATGAGAGGTGTTGTTTGTGATTGTAAGGTAGTTAGATGGAAGACTGTGCGTCGTGAGTGAGAGATCTGCTTGGGATGGGGTGGGTGTGGTGGATGATGAGAGGTGTTGTTTGTGATTGTAAGGTAGTTAGATGGAAGACTGGCCGTGAGTGAGAGATCTGCTTGGGATGGGGTGGGTGTGGTGGATGATGAGAGGTGTTGTTTGTGATTGTAAGGTAGTTAGATGGAAGACTCAAAGGCGTCGTGGAGTGAGAGATCTGCTTGGGATGGGGTGGGTGTGGTGGATGATGAGAGGTGTTGTTTGTGATTGTAAGGCAGTTAGATGGAAGACTAAATGCCGTGGAGTGAGAGATCTGCTTGGGATGGGGTGGGTGTGGTGGATAATGAGAGGTGTTGTTTGTGATTGTAAGGCAGTTAGATGGAAGAGGATGGGGTGGGTGTGGTGGATGATGAGAGGTGTTGTTTGTGATTGTAAGGTAGTTAGATGGAAGAGAGAGATCTGCTTGGGATGGGGTGGGTGTGGTGGGTGATGAGAGGTGTTGTTTGTGATTGTAAGGTAGTTAGATGGAAGACTGTGCCGTGAGTGAGAGATCTGCTTGGGATGGGGTGGGTGTGGTGGATAATGAGAGGTGTTGTTTGTGATTGTAAGGTAGTTAGATGGAAGACTCTGCGGCGTGAGTCAGAGATCTGCTTGGGATGGGGTGGGTGGGGTGGATGGGATGGGGTGGGTGTGGTGGATGTTGAGAGGTATTGTTTGTGATTGTAAGGTAGTTAGATGGAAGACTAAAGGCCGTGGAGTGAGAGATCTGCTTGGGATGGGGTGGGTGGGGTGGATGATGACAGGTGTTGTTTGTGATTGTAAGGTAGTTAGATGGAAGACTGTGCGTCGTGAGTGAGAGATCTGCTTGGGATGGGGTGGGTGGGGTGGATGGGATGGGGTGGGTGTGGTGGATGATGAGAGGTGTTGTTTGTGATTGTAAGGTAGTTAGATGGAAGACTGTGCTTTACAGGATGTGGAATAGTGGAAGAGAAGGAAATGGGTACAGGGGTGGGGCAGATTCAGTGATTGGTGGTTAGCATGAGGGGAGTGGCTAAGTTTAGTTGAAATGTAGCACTAGTGGGGACGGGTGAGAATAATGGGCAGGGAGGGGAGCAGATTGAGCCCGAGCACAGCGAGGGTGAGCACAGCAGGGCTAACACTAATTCTAATTATATCCCTGTGCTTACTTGTTTCTTGTCTTTGTACACCACATGTATCTTTTCACTTGTTTCTGTTTACACCAAATGTGTCTGTGTGGCTGTATTGTACTAGTTTAATTTACTTATACTTATGCAGTCACACTGAAAAGTGTCGGGGGAAGCTTCCTCACCACAAGCAGGCCAAAAGATAACTTTCAAAAGACCGCCGCTCAAGGAGACCCACTAATATAGACTAGTTTTCAAATTTACACTAATTTTCAAAAGACATTTAATGTTAATATATTAATTAATACCTGGCAACCTGTCCACTTGTAAAAATATCTGCAGCTAATCTAAGCAGTGATGCTGCTCAGCACCAAATCAGATGGTGTCTGTGTGCTATAATAAGATAACTAGCACAATAAACTTTCATAGTATAATGAAAATAAGCAATGTTTGCAGATGTTTGCATCTGTACAGGACATTGGCACAGTTCTGTGTAAATCTGCCAAATTTATACCAGCACTGGGCAGCGGTAGCATTGTTGCCTCACAGCAAGAGGTTCTCCTGTTTGATTCTTGGCTGGAGTGCCTTCTGTGTGGAGTCTGCATGTCCTCTGCGGTCGAGTGGCATTCAAAAGACATGCGTGAATGGGCGTGCCTTAGTTGAAGGTTGGGCGTCGGGCTGGCAACTCGGCACCATAAAAAAATCTACTGCCAATCATTAGCGGACCAGAGTTCCACTGTGGCGACCCCTAACCAGGAAAAGCTGAAAAGACAAACAAAACCAACAACTGGAAATACAGAAAACTGACTACTAAGCCCTCTAGCCAATAAATAAACTACACTTAGAGTCCCTTTGTGTGCTTCCCAACTCAAATAGACCAAGCAAACAACTACTGCCACTAGATAAATATTCCCAGTCCTCCTAATGTAAAAGAACAATAAAAGAGTGTCCAGAGTGAAATGCTACCACAAACAAACTTAACGATACAGATACAGCAGTGTACTTTAAACAGCTTACTACAAGAGCCACTCAATTTTAAAGAATTTATAAAGGCACTAAAAACAAGGCAAGCTGATTAATAAGGCCTCCAGCCAATAAAACAATGACATGCAGGAATCTCTAGTGTGTTTCTCCAGCCTATACAGACCAGACTACCTCCCACTGCAACTAAATGGAAAATCCACTGTCTTTTTGATGAAAAAACTCAGAAAAGTGGTTGCTACAGTGTAAAAATACACTACTTTATCCAGCAGCTAGCTAGATAATAAATTCAGAGTAAGTAAATCAGTAGAACTGACAATGAGAGGCAAAATGCACTTTTTTTTTTCAAAATAAGCACAAGGAAAGGCAAATAATTCAAGATATCAACAGCAGTGTAGAAAGGAAGGAGCTTATATAGCTCAGTTTACAGTGGGGGGGGGGGGGGGGGCAGCTTAAAATCACCAAGTTTAAAAGGCAGATCAAAGAATGGGAGGATGGGTGGGAAAAATAACCAGCAGGGAGTCAACAACAGTGCTTGTAGTTTTTGCAAGTCTTGAGTTTTATCAGTAAAGACAAAGACCCAGAAATTATCTGTCTGTTTAAGTATTACTCAAGAAACAAATTAAACAATTAAAAACATGTGAAATGTGCAATTTAAGTACCTACCTTCCACATAGAACAGAGGCACCAGGCCCAACCAGATTTCTTAAAACAGAAAACAAAATGGTGAAGGTAAAACAAAAAGCAGCTCAGTCAGTTTAGGTTAAAAAGAAGGGCCTTATTTTATTTATTTATTTTATTTATTTTATTTTACATTTTATTTTACATTTGTTGACCGAGCTAGTCTGGCTGGATAACAAGTCCATTTTCAGCAGAGGCCCGAGGAGAAAAGCTCCACTATCTACAAATACATTACATACAACTAGATCACTAAGAAATACAGCTTATAGGGAATATAACATTGCAAGAGAGATATTCAACAGTAATAAAACAATTTTTTCCCTCTTTTTTATCCAATTTATTTTCCCCTCTCCATTCAGACACCCCACTTTGCATGTGTTATTTGTTTAAAGTAATGTCATTTGTGTTACTAGGGTTCTACGTAGTTTTCTTTTAAATCCTTGGTGAGAATTTTATCAGACCCTTTGACTTTTGTGTCTATAGGTTCAGGAGTCTTTTTCAGGCCTCCTTTTCCTGTGAAAGGACTATTATGTATCTTCTCTTTAGTGATTCTATTGATTGAATTTGTTACCTGGACCTCTCCTCCCTTTGTGAATTCTGACCCAAAGTATTAATTCAATGCATGTGCTTCCCTCTGTTTCTCCTTGTCTTCTGTTTTAATGAGCCTCAGTATTGCCTCTTCGTAATTCTTCTTCCTTCTGAAACCATGAAGTTCTTTCTCATTATTTTTTTAATCAACCTCTATCCTTTTCTCACTTTGGGTCCCTATTACTCAGACTGCCTGTTTTGTGTACTTTAAACATTAAACAGTAACATCATGTGAAGTGATGTTCTTTGTATTTTCTAACACTGTTACTTTTATTTTCAAACTTTTTTTAACTTTGTCATGCCTCTTTGACGATTCTCTTTTTATGTTTCGCCTTTCCTGTCAGTTGTTTTATGACACACTTACATAACTAGTTATTAATTGTTAGCCGAGAACCATACCTCTCAACCTCTTAGCACCACAAGAAATGTGGACAAAGGTTTAAACGATGGGAAGACAAAGGCCCAGAAATAGGAACAGATTTTAAATATTCCTCTTACATAATTAGAAAGTTGCCAGAATAACAGGGGTTTTATTGGCATGCATTTTCTGAAGGGTATGAATTCTGAAACACAAATGTATGTCATTATTTAATGACCACTGATTTGCCAGAAAAAAAAAAACTTTTTATGAGAAACAGACCAAAAATATCAGGCAAAAATCTAGACAGTTCAGAGAGGTATTGCAAAAGGTGTCTTAGACTAAAACATCCATTTTGAATGTTCATCATGTGAAAATCAGTTTTAATTAACAGTAATATACAAAATTATATGAATTACATACCAAAAAAGAAACAAAATACAAAGAAACAGAGCTAATAACATAGATATGAGGGAAAAAGGTATCATAAGAACTTAGATTTTAATGTTTTCAAAGAAGCCATAATAAATAAAGATCAGTATTATTGAGCATCACCAGCAACTGTATAAAACTAAGCACCCTAACACAGCAATGGGAAAGACTGGAGATGACCCGTCCAGATCACTGGCAATGACAAATGAGGAAAAGTCTTCATAGTCGTGATTTTGTCATTTGCTTTAACATATAAAAAAAAATACTCAGTGGGTAACCTCGTAGACAAGCGTACTTCAGTTTCTGTCCTGGGATTAATTATTTTCCTATTCCAGTAAACAAATGCAAATAAATAAATAAATAAATAAACAGGTTCATCATAGGTTCATAGGTGTTTACTAGGCTAATAACCACAAGGGACTTTTTAAGCCTAGCCATGCATCCCAAATCTCTGACAAGTTCTGACACCCTTGATAAGTGTAAGCATGGGCCTGGGAGATGAACCATTTACAGGTTACTTGTTTGCATTAGAGACACAGGTGCCAAATCAGGGATGAATTTCTGGTTTCCCATCCAATTGTCCAAGTTGCACTTGAATTGGGTTAGGGAGGAACTCTGCTTCACATGGATGGGGAGCCTGTTCCACAGATGGGGTAGTCTCTGGGATACATACCTATCTCTCCAGCAGGTCCTAGTTATATCACAGGCAAGGTTTATGTCTTTAGGATGGGTAATTCTGGTACTGTTTGTTTTGTGGATATTCAGGAAGTCCATCAGATTGGGGTCTGACAATGCTCTGTATGCCAGGCATAGATCTTCCCTCAAAAGCCTATAGAAGACAGACTACAGGGATAGGGCCTTGAGGCAGTCTGTATAGGACATATTACTTATGTCCTGTATTCTTTTAGTGAGGAACCTCTGTGGATGTTCCAGTTGCTGGATATGCCTAGTTAGGTACATACTAAAGGGGGCATTGTACTCAATGATAGGTCTGATGAATGCCAAATACAGTGGAACAATGACTTCCTTCAACTTAGATGCCATATCTTTGTTTGTGAGTTTCACAACAAAGAATGATTTACTCACCACTGTAGACACATGATGGTTAATGGCTAGATTACTATCTATGTGTGTCTCTAAGTCCCTGACTATTCGGTCAACTCTAAGGGGTGTGTTGTCAATATGATAGTTACCAGGGATGGATGACTTCCCAAAGGATACTATTATGCATTTCTTGGCATTTAGTTTTAGTCCATGGCTGTCACACCAGCTGTCTGTCTGTGTCAGCCCCTCCTGGAGAACATTTGTGTCAGTGTGAGATTCAATGACAGCTCTTAATTTGCAATCATCTGCAAATTTAGTCAGCTGGAGACGACTGAAATTTCCCTTGACTTCTGAGAAGTAAATGCCAAAAAGGTGATCCCTGAGGGACTCCACTTGTGACTGGCTTCTTTGTAGATGTAAACTCTCCAGTTCTAATTTCCTGGGTCCTGTCTGTGAGCCAGTTGGCTATTCAACAGGTGACATATGGGTTTGTACCTTACCTCTTGAGTTTGTCAACAATGCCCGAGTGAGGTATTGTGTCAAATGCCTCAGCCAGGGCAAGTTAGACAGTGCAAATAATTTTGCCCTCATCCATTGCTTTCATAACATTCTCAAAGAAGTCCACCAGGTTGAGTAGGCGTGATCTGCCCTTGACGAAACCAAACTGGGTTAGGTCCAGTGTCTGGAGGTTTACTATATCTCTACTGATCATCTCCATGATAATTCTTTCTATGGCTTTACATACAAGATTAGTGAGGCTTAGGTGTCTGTAGTTTCCAGGGTCTGTAGATGGCCTACCTTTGTGCTGAGAGATGACTGTTGCCTTTCTCCATTTATAAGGCACAACGCCTGTTTGGAGGCTACAGTTAAATAGTAATTCCAGAGGCCTTGATAGGTCATGCTTCATGCTATTTAGAAGGCATCCTGGGATATTTTCTGAGCTCATTGATGCAGTGTTCTTGGTGTTACAGAGAGCATTAAGGACCTGTTCCCTTAGTGTGTGTGTGTGTGTGGGGGGGGGGGGTATATTTGATGATATTTCCTAAGGGAAGATTGAGAGGGGGGGAGTAAAGTTGAGCTGAATTTATCAGCCAGGAGGTTTGCTGTATCTTCTGGCTCAGTATATATAGGTGGCTTCATTTACACTGAGCTCGGCACACAATTGTGTACTGCCTTTGAGGTTGTGGACATAGCTAAAGAATGCTTTGTGGTTGTCCTTGTCCTGGGAGGCAAACAACTCAAATTTGGCTTTGGCAGACTTGGTCCTCTGAGTTGTATGTTTAATTTGAGTGCTTTTATCCTGCTGGGTGCTGCACTTCCTAATTTTTGCCATGATTTTCTTCCTCCTGTTATACATCAGATTGATTTTGTGACTTGTTATTTTGAGTTAGTTCTATACTTCTTTCTAGTGGGTACAGCTGCCTTTATGCAGCTATTAACATGTTTGTACAGGGTTTCAGTGAACAGTTCTGCATATGCAAAACTGTTCTCGGGGTTTATAAGGGCTTGAAATTTTGCCAGGTTCTCAATTAATAGCAGGAAGTTAGCCTTAGAATAGTTCCTGAAGATTCCTGGTTTAGCTGGGGGTCCAGGTTTTATTTTTAAATGAAGATGAAATGAATCTTGCACTCCACTCTTGCCACAGGAAGCAGCTTATTAACTGCCAGAGTAACAGTTTTTAGCTCAGTATAGAAATACTTTGCAATCCGATCTTGTAGGCTAGACAATATTTCAGCATGCAAAACTGACTACATAACTGATACTGAAGATCAGACTGATCATCACTTCAAATAATGCAGACTAATGCCTTCAGTTTTGCATTCCATTCTTCTATCCTTTGCTGACGTTCTAGCTCAGAGTCAGCCTGTAATGCCACATAGTCTGCATACAGCAACTTTGTTGATCTGTCCCCTCTGACCTGTTTGCTAATGCAGTCCATCACCAGTATGAACAGCAGTGGGCTCAGAACCGAATCCTGGTGTACACCCTCTCCCACTGGGAACCCGTGCGAGTCAGAACACTGTTCATACTTGAGTCATTGGGTCCTTGTACACAGCCTGCACTAATTCTACCAATGTTTCTGGGACTTCAAAGCACTGCAGTACTGTCCAGAACAGCTTTCATGGGACCTTGTCATGTGCTTTCTCCAAGTCTAGGAATGCCTATTTGGACTCTCATCTCGAGCTTCTTCTCAAGGCCCCATACATCCTTCTACACAAACACTCAAACATGGCACCAATACTACACTCCTCATAGGACACCTTAACATACGCAGTGTAAACAACAAAGTACCCTACCTTCATACCCTCCTAGATATACACAGCTTTGACATTCTCTGTCTCTCTGAAACCTGGCTAAAGCCAGCCACTAACAATACTGAGATTATACCACAAGGCTATAATATACTCAGGCTTGACCGTAACAAACGAAAGGGTGGTGGTGTAGCAATACTGTTTAAGAACCACCTTAATATCTCTACCCTACCTGCCTGTCCAACCCAAGATAGTAAGGTGGAAGCCATCATCTCAAAACTTCAACTTAATGCCAAAAAAGCCCTTTACATCATCTGCATTTACATACCTCCAGGAAACAACATACCAGTTGTAGAAGACTTTCTCAATTGGGTTTCCAACTACTACCCCCAAGAAACTATCATTCTTGGCGACCTAAATATTGACTGGAATGCTATTAATACCAATAATCCCATCTCTCACATTAACCTAAACGGTTTCACCCAAACCATTACATCCACAACAAGAGTTAATAAGTTAAACAGAAAACAGACTATATTAGACTGGATTCTTCTAAACAAATGTAATATCACTTATAATGTTGGGACCCTGCCTGATGACCTCAGTGATCACTGTTTAACATACATTGCAAGAGAGAAGACTGATTATTTCCCCCCCCCCCTCAATATAAGAAAAATACGTTCCACTAAACACTTTAAAACCGACCTATTTCAGAACGAACTCAGAACTTGCAACTGGAACCCTTTAAAGACTCTTCCACTTAATGAAGCAGTATTATTCTTTAATTCTACTTTCCTTTCTATTCTAGACAATCATGCTCCTAACGCACTATTAGAATGAAATCTAATACAGCCCCTTGGCTCTCAAATGAAACTAGAAAACTAATTCTCTCCAAAAATAAGATCTGGAACAAATGGAGGTCCCATAGAATCAGCTCTGATTTTCATCACTTTCACCAACTTAGAAATCTTACCAAAAAAGCTATCCTCACTGATAAAAGAAAGTTCTACTGCAACCTACAAGAAACTAACCTAAATAAACCCAAACAATTCTGGTCTTCTATCAATAGACTCCTTTCTCCAGGTACTGCTAAAACTCCCTCCCCACTAAATGCCAACCTTGACACCCCTCTTCAAACTGCAAATAATTTTAACTCATTCTTCTCTGATACTATTCAATCTCTCGCTAGACAATTAAATACTAATAACTTTTATCCTCCTAACAATCACTTAAACTCTAACTGTAGCTTCTCTTTACAACCCATCTCTACTTCTACCATCTTCAAACTACTTCTCAAACTCAAACCTTGTACTCCCTCTGCTGACAAGCTCCCTCCCCTATTCTTACAAAAAGCAGCCAAAGAAATTGCTTACCCAATATCTTTACTCATAAATAGAACCATCCAAGAAGGAACCATTCCTCATATCTGGAAAATCTCTCATATTATCCCACTACATAAAGGCGGTAACTCTATTGACTGTTCCAACTTTAGACCTATTGCTCTTCTCTCTCCATTAGCAAAAATTATGGAGAAATGTATACATCAGCAACTGGTACAGTACCTATCTCTTCACAATATTTTAGCTCACTGTCAACATGGCTTTAGACCCCACCATAGTACTACCACTGCCCTCCTTTCCTTTGCAGATACCATTAACAACAATCGCAACAAGAACCTACTCTCTTCTGCCCTATTCATTGACCTCTCTAAAGCTTTTGACATGGTCAACCACTCTTCTCTAATTAGCATTCTCAACTCCCTCTCATTTGACAGCCATGCCATCAACTGGTTTACATCATACCTCAGTAACAGACAACAAGCCGTTCTTTGGGAAAACCATATCTCCTCCTTACTTCCCATTGCAATTGGTGTCCCTCAAGGCTCTATCCTTGGTCCTCTCCTCTTCTCCCTCTATATTAATGATCTCCACTCTGTAATTCCTCAAGCTACCTGCATTCAATATGCAGACGACTCTACTATCATTTGTTCAGCATCCACCTCCTCTGATCTAACCACTCTAACTCAAACTACTTTCAACACTGTAGAAACATGGTTTACTAGACGGTATCTACTTCTCAATGCCAAAAAAAAAAAAACTTCTCCTCTTCACCCCCACCACTCATACCTCTCCACTTAACTTCTCTATCTACTCTAACAACAAAACTATCATCTCTCCTGACTCCACAACAAAACTACTTGGTGTTACCATTGATAACAATCTCTCTTTTGACCAACACATCAACAACACCATCAAAACTGTTAACAGAAAAATTGGATCATTATACCGTATAAAACCATTTCTTACCCCATCAACTAGAGCTACTATTGCTCACTCCCATCTTATATCTACTCTCTTCTATGCCTCTCCTATCTTCACCAACCTTAAAAAAAATAACCTAAACAAACTAGCAACTTGCTATAATAACATTGCCCGCCACTGGTAACCCTTTTAGAACACATCACTGCCTCAATTTGAAACAGTTAGGCTGGCTGGAACTACAAAACTATCATAATATTTCACAACTTACAATTGCCCACAAAATACTGTACCAACCTAGTAACACCCCTATACTTTCACAACTTCTACTCCATTATAACAATCTCACCTCTCTTCATTCCTCCTGTAAACTTATGACCAAACCCATAAAGGCCCACAACTTAGCTGGTGACTCTCTTTTCACCAATACTGTAGGCAGAGTATGGAATTTGCTGCCTAAAGAGTTAACACTAATCTCATCCCTGCCTCTCTTCAAACAACAAATCAAACTACATTTCCAAAACCACTGGCTCTGTTCTTGTAGTACTCCAGGCTAACTTCCCTCTCCTTACTCTCTCCTAACCTTTAACCCTTCATTTTGCCTGAAAACTAATGTCTACCCTGCTTCCCTTCCCTGCTGTCCTCTTATGCTCTGACCTACGTCTACCATCTCTCCCACCTCGTCTTGACTGTCTTTTTTCTTCTCCTCTCTTACTTATGATTCTGGCCTTGTGTCATTTCTTTTCTTTCCTTCATACTCCTTCTACTTCTCTTCCCTTTGAGCTTCTAATGTAATCTTCATGGCTGTTGCCTTACTGCAAAACCTTATGTTTTAGGTAAACTTGCTTTGAAATCGACAGAACATTGTGTATGAGTTTAATTTTTGATTTCCTTTAATGTATGCTGATTTTTGATTACTAGTTGATTTAAATGTATATTTTTATGTGTAAGTCTTTATTAACAATTTGTCTATCTGTCTTGCTTATGTTATGTGTGGAGCTTTTCTCCCCGGGCCTCTACTGAAAATGGACATATATCCAGCTAGACTAGCCCGGTCAACAAATGTAAAATAAAAAATAAAATAAAAAAGTATCTGCCTCACTGCAAACAAACATCATGTCTATTGTGCTTCATTCTGATCTGAATCCGAACTGCTCATTTCCCATCTTACATTCTACTACTCTGTATCAGTTTATCAATCACCCTCTCAAGAACTTTCATGCAATGTGATAGGAGTTTGATGCCTCTGTACTGCCCACTGTCGTGGATGTCCCCTTTGTTCTCGGAAACTAGCACGAGTATGCTTACTCTCCAGTCATCTGGGATACGCCTCTCTCTCCACACTGCTATCAGTACCCTCAAGAGCCATTTCTCCCCTATCTCACCAAGCATCTTCATCATATCTGCTGTGACCTCATCTGAGCCTGCTGCTTTCCCTGACTATTTTCCTTAGTGCTGTTCTTACTTCTAGGGTGGGCTCCTCCTCTTCTCTCATCCTAGGCTGCTTCTGGGGCAGTACAGCTTCTGTGCGGTTTTCTTTACTCAGAGGTTGCTGGTAATCCTCCTTCCATCTGCCTTTGATATCCTGTGGACTGGTGAGCAGGTCATTGCTGGCATCCCTTATGAAGGTTGTCTGACTGTTTTCTTTATCATTCTGTCTTTGCCTTGCAACCTGAAATAGTTTCTTTGTGCCACTTACTGAGTCACTTTCCACAAGTTAGCTGAGTGCCTCAGATTCCCTATTCTTTGCTACTGCAACTTTTTTCTTAGCTTCTTTGTTAGCCAACCAGTAATCCTTCCTAGCTTGGTCAGTCTTTTCCATTTCCCACTTCTTCCTGCACTCCTTTATTTTGATGACTTCCTGGACTTCTTCATTCCACCACC